>NW_015505675.1:514135-536733 GCF_001515645.1 Sinocyclocheilus grahami
TAGGGGTGCTCCGATCAGGATTTTTGAGGCCGATCACAGAAAGCAATATCTGCCGATACCAATTACCGATAACAATCTTTTTAAAGCCTTCTTTTTATCATTTATAGCTATTTATAGTGATACTCCAATCTGGATTTTTAGACATTTATTCAGGGCCTGAATTTCATTTTTGAAAATGGGGGGAATTCCCCTCTTAGGTGACTCTTGTGAGAGGAGAAGCAGCACTGACTGCTTTCACGCAGGAGTCCGCTACTGATTTACCACAAACACAACATTTGTCCATTATTTTGATTTCAATTCCAAACATTGTCACTGAAAATGCTTTTTCAACGTTGCAATTCTTTTTTTACACAGTACAGTAAAACAATCTTTCACAGACATGTTTAAACACAATAAATATAAGCAACACATTATTCAATGCTTTTTACTTTTGCATTTACTTCTAGATTTATATATTAAGTTGCTCAAGCAAGTGGCAAAACAATTAAACTACTTTTCTTACATTGACATTGACAGAAATAGTCAGCTCTGCCTTTCCTTTTAAAATAAAATCTTTATTACAAGCAATCCTGCGGTTCATAAAGAACTTTGTTTTCCTACCTCCATAAGTGCCATCTATTATTGCCTTGTTTATCTAAAAGTGCTCTTTCCCTTTAAACCTAGCCAAAAAGTCATATGTTGACGGTGAAACACCGTAGACTTTAATAGTATGCATTTATGGTGTAATTACTACATTTTCGGGTCAATTCATGTCCATGATGTGACACTGCCTCGATTGTGCAAGTGACAATTCCTTTGTCAACTGTGCAGCATGCAGACAGCTCGCTTATAGACAGACGCGATGTAGTGATTTGAAGCCATTTGCATATTTTGAGAGAGAAAGAGAGAGCGCACGCGGTGATTCACTCACGTTGTTTGTGAAATTACGTCGGTCTCACACAAGGTTTTCAAGTTACTTTATAAGTTATTTAATGAAGAAATTTAATAATTTAATTATTTCACCCGCGCCGGAAAGGGACTGAGACGGTGCCGCTGCATGTCGTGCCAAACCTCTCACGGCAGCGTCATCAACTTGAGATCGATTTTTATCGGTAGCCGATCAATCGGAGCACCCCTACTTTCTATACAAAATATGGGTCTTTGTATGTCTGTCTGTCTATAAGAAATCTTAGTTAGAGATGCTCCGATCAATCTTGAGCCGGTTCGTTTTGACGTCACACCTACACTCACATCCGCATGTAAACATGTCGTCAGCTCTGAAGTTTTTCACTGTGAGTGTGAGAGTAATATGTGTAGTCCCAAAGTAAACCGTGGGGGAACCACAGGGCTCGATTAACGCTTCTGGGATAAGTCTGGGATTAGTCGATTTTTTTTTTAAAGGGGCAAGTGAGAGAATTTTACTTGCCCATCCAGACAAGAAGCCTGATTAAAACGTCAATAACAAAAATAACTAAGAAAGCTCTGAAACTTGGCCACCAAAATTTTTTGCGTGAGAATGATTGTGATTTTATTGCATTCAGTGTAAACGGCTATTGAAAATATGTTTGTGTCAGCCAGATGAGGCTCTTGAAACCTGTCTGAGTGAGTGACAACAGCACACACAAAGTAATTCACAGAAATTACTAATAATAAATAAATAATAAATAATAAAGACTAATAATGATGCATACTGCGGTAGAAAAAAATTATATTTATAATATATGATATAGGTTAGCAACATTACACAACCAAGATGTTTCCCCGTATATCAGCACGATTGCAATGTGACACTGATTTTATACAATAGTAGTTCAATAAACAAGAAGTTAAAATTAAGTGACTTACATTTTAGACACAATATTAACTGTTTTTGTTCAATTTTGCAAACAAAAATCATTCCAATCAAAGCCACAGCAGAACTGTTGTGTGTCTCCAAGCAACACAGCGGTGTTTTACTGAATGAATCCACGTTTTTGAACGAATCGAGTGAGTCAATGATTCGGTAACCCATTCATTGCCTCGTTTCTGAATGAATCAGCCGTTTGAACAAATCAGTTGAATGAATGACTGAATGACGCACTCATTAAAGCAGTCATTTTCAGTTAATTGTTATTTCTACCTCTTTCCAGTCACAGAGCACTTTATTTTGAGGGTTGTTTAAGTGAGAGAACATCCGTAACTTTTTGCAACGCCATGTTTGCAATGTTTAATAATTTATTTTATGTAAATAAAAATGTTTTGCATTGAAAAAGGTAGATTTTTGTTTGTATATACTGTCAATTATAGTTCTTAGAAAGAAAATCTAAATCTGAAAAAATCAGTATCGGTAGGTCACACTTTCATTCTAGAACTATATTCTAATTCTGTCTAGATTGATATGTGACCCTGGAGCACAAAACCAGTCTTAAGTCGCTGGGTTATATTTGTAGCAATAGCCAAAAATACATTAAAAAAAATACAATACAGGCGATTTTCTCAGTATTTAGATTTTTTCCCAGATTTCCAAATCGTTGTATCTCGGGCAAATATTGTCCTATCCTAACAAACCATACATTAATGGAAAGCTTATTTATTCAGCTTTCAGATTATGTATAAATCTCTATTTCGGAAAATTGACCCTTATTGACTGGTTTTGTGGTCCAGGGTCACATGTTATTATCAGTCTGTCTTTATCTAACTATCTATCTAGATTTGCGTGCATGTCTAGGTCTATCTAGATCTGTTTATTTATATCTGTCTGTCTCTCTATAAATGCATCTATGAATTTCAAGTTCTGCAAGTATATTTTGAGCCATCTATTGTTCTCTTGTAAACATCAGTCAGCAGAAACATAAGTAAAGCCGGGGCAACAGCAGGCCTGTCATTAACCCTGCAGCTCCTCCACCCAACACAGGTGAGCATGTCCTTCACCACCTGTTCATTCCTCCAGTAGCTTTAAAACTCTCCTCAGACCAGGCGAATTTGGCGCTGGATGCTGATTCTGCCTCTCTGCCTTGGGTGCCTCTTATTCCCCGTGCCGTTCTGTTTCTGTATGCATCACTAGCTGCTGATGGAGCGAAGGTTCGGCTCTGGATGGGGTGAATGTGCAGCTTGTTTGTTTATAGAAGGGAGGGCATGTGTAAGGAACGCCTGTTTGATTGCCAAGTACCGCTTTGTCTCTTCTGTCTCCAATAGGACATGGGAGGGTTTGCTTGAGGCTGTAATAGCATAATATGAGCAACAGCTGCTAGTGGGATTGAAAACCAGCTAGAAACTTATGTTCATAAGGAAGTGATGACTGATGTTCAAAAGGAAAGTGTTATTTCTGAAGGGGGTGGTATAGAGATAATTGTTAGGTGTAAAAGGATAGTTACCTCAAAAATGATAATTCTGCCTTTTACCATATGACTTTATTTCATCCGTCAAACAAAAAAAGAGAGTTTCTGAGAATGTTTTGCTGCTTTTTCACATGCAGCAAAAGCATACAGTGATTGTAAATCTGTCACTGTAAAGACAAAAAAAAGTTGTGTGCTATATTCTAGTTCTTCTAAATACGATAGTTGTTCCTCACAAAAATGTTGTGTATCTCTAGTAAATTTGAGTTTTTCATAATTTAATGATAACCATTTTCATGTTTGTGTGATTACAAAAATGACTATAAATCCAATGAATAACAACGACATTTGAATCAGTTTGATTTAATTTTAGTTTGAGCAATTTGAAGATCCACAATTTCTATGTTGTAGCGTCTGTCTATATTGTATGTTTAAGATTTGCTGCTATCAGTGTTGTTATTATTAGCTAAGCACAAAACTATAAAAAATTTAGTTAACTGAAATAAAGCTGGGGAAAAAATATTCAATGAAAATTAAAAATATTGTTTTAGTTGGCAACTAACTGAAATAAAATAAGTGCTAAAATTATTAAATGAAAATGTGAAATAAATACAGTATAAAATAACAATATATATTAAAGCAAAAAAAAATATTAAATATAAAAAAACAAAAAAATTATTTAAAAATTACGTACATAACAAAATGACTAAAACTTAACATAAAATTCAAGAGAACAAAAAATACATTTTCAGAAAAATGAAAATACAAAAATAAAAGCTAATTCAACATATCACTGTCAAAATATTACTATGTCACTTGGTTGTGTTGAATGTGGTTCTTAATACCCTGCTTGAATCTGCTTAAAAGAGAGAACGTTTCCCAGCACATAACCTTGAATTACTGTCCTTTCATTAAAGGGGTCATATGATGCGATTTCAAGTTTTCCTTTGTCTTTGGAGTGTTACAAGCTGATTGTGCATAGATAATATCCCTGAAGTTGCAAAGACTAAAGTCTCAAATCCAAAGAGATATTCTTTATCAAAGTTAAGACTCTGTTAAGACTCACATCACAAACACATACCAGCTTCATCATCTGTCACGCGACTCTGTTCCCCTTTCGGGCTCTGTCTTTACATTTATTTTGAAAACTGACGCTCGCGATTATGGTAAGGGGCATTACATTTCCGACGAGTGCTTGCGGTGTTCGGCCAATCACAATGCACTGGGTCAGCTGGCCAATCAGAGCAGACTGCGCTTGTCGGAAGGAGGGACTTTGTAGAAAACGAAGAGTTTGAGAGAGGCGGGGCATAGAGGACCTACAATAATGTACAGTAATTGAAAAATAATGTGTTTTTTGAACATTAAAGCATGTCAACATATTCTGTTACACCAAATACACAAAATAATGATCTTTAAAAAAGCATCATATGACCCCTTTAAAGCCAAGCATCCGAGGGCTTTGCACACCATTTTACCATTTTCTGTCACAGAAACTTAGTCAGGGATGTCCCATGGAGAATGCTGGCTGCCTGGAGAGTACGGGTTACTGAAACGTGGCATCTTCTACAAACCACATCCTTATTACTGAGCGAGGCCTATTAACCTCAAATGACCTGCAGTGACTCAAGCTCCTCTAGAAGATCTCTGTGCAATCGCTGCAGAGTCTACGACGAGTGCTGCTTGACTACGTGGGTGGCACTATGTGGGGGACAGTGGTTGGGTGTTAGTAACATGCCTCAAATCCTCACTTTAATAACCCATAAGCCCCTTAACACTAATTACAGCTTGATACACTAATCAGTGTCTGTTTATGTTCCTCTGCTGCGGAGTAGTATAAATATTGAAGAAATCCTCTCAAATGGGAACAAGGCGCCAAACTGTTGTACATATAGCTGCAGTCTTATATAGTCGTAAACATAGATTCATATCCAAGATCATATCACCTCTTTCTTATCCCTGCAAAGCTCTGTTAGTTGAAATATTGCAGAGGTCAGGATTTGTACACCTTGAAGACTGGCCTGAATTTCTCAAGTCTGCTGGGAATGGATGCATAACTATTGTTTTGAGTCCTCTTGGAAGTACAGAGCTCCGGAAAAGCCCACCATATATAATTTGATTTCATAAGCTAACCATATATTTATGTAGATAACTATCGTAAAAAACTATTGTTAAAAAAGTGGGAACTTGTTATTCTGAATCTAAACATTATAGTTTGTTCTAAGAATGGATAAGGATGAAGTCCATCAATTAATTTTTGAAGTCGATTTAGTATGTAGATTTTTTTAGATTTATTTTTTAGTGTTGGTGCCTTTTAAAGATAATAAATTCTGTGAGACATTTATAGTGTGTTGTGCTTTAGTATGATTCAAAGGTCTTTTTTTTGGTAAGGATATTTATACCTAACCTTTTTAATTTGTTGAATATCTGTCAGTTTAATGTACACTACACTGTAAAAAAAAATCTGTACAATTTACAGTAAAAAAATGGCAGCTGTGGTTGCCGGAATTTTACCGTAAAAAATACAGTAGCAACATTTTAGGTTTTACAGGTTTAACTTAAATTTACAGTTAAATATCGTAATTTTATTAACTGATAGAATGTTAATATACCAACCTATAAGTACTGAAATCTGTTTTGTACCTTTGTAATACACTGATAACCACCAAATGCAGGTGGTGATGAGAAAGTCACATGATGAACCAAAGCCCATCACAAGCAGCTTTTAAATAATAACATACATAGAAGGCGCACAATGTCATTCACACAAACACTAAACACCATCATGGTAACACACATGAAACTGAAATAATGCAATAAACATTAATTTAACAACATTAGGTGTAACATATCACCCTAATAAACAAAACTGATAAGAAAAAACTAAGAAGAAACTTAGTTATTTCAACAACAAAAAAACATCAAATTTGAAATGTAATTTTCTTGTAACTTGTTTCTTTTAATGTAACTGTGAATTCGGGGAATGTCAATTTATGGTTATTCACTGTAAATTATACAGGCATTTTCACTTCGAAAAACAGTATACTACCATAAAAATACATGTAATGTCCAATACAGTTTTTAACCGTATCTACAGGTGCATCTCAATAAATTAGAATGTCGTGGAAAAGTTCATTTATTTCAGTAATTCAACTCAAATTGTGAAACTTGTGTATTAAATTAATTCAATGCACACAGACTGAAGTAGTTTAAGTCTTTGGTTCTTTTAATTGTGATGATTTTGGCTCACATTTAACAAAAACCCACCAATTCACTATCTCAACAAATTAGAATACTTCATAAGACCAATAAAAAACACCTGCCCACACTACCAAAAGCACCAAAAGTTGTTTAAATGACCATGGTGTTGGTGTGCTTGACTGGCCAGCAAACTCACCAGACCTGAACCCTATAGAGAATCTATGGGGTATTGTCAAGAGGAAAATGAGAAACAAGAGACCAAAAAATGCAGATGAGCTGAAGGCCACTGTCAAAGAAACCTGGGCTTCCATACCACCTCAGCAGTGCCACAAACTGATCACCTCCATGCCACGCCGAATTGAGGCAGTAATTAAAGCAAAAGGAGCCCCTTCCAAGTATTGAGTACATGTACAGTAAATGAACATACTTTCCAGAAGGCCAACAATTCAATAAAAATGTTTTTTTTATTGGTCTTATGAAGTATTCTAATTTGTTGAGATAGTGAATTGGTGGGTTTTTGTTAAATGTGAGCCAAAATCATCACAATTAAAAGAACCAAAGACTTAAACTACTTCAGTCTGTGTGCATTGAATTAATTTAATACATGAGTTTCACAATTTGAGTTGAATTACTGAAATTAACTTTTCCACGACATTCTAATTTATTGAGATGCACCTGTAGTAGGGGAATTTACCGTCTTTTACCGTTAAATTCACGATAATTTTTTACATTGTACCATTCAAAAGTTTGGGGTCAGTAAGATTTTGTTGGAAATTAATACTTTTATTCAGCAAGAACACATTAAATTTATCAAAAGTGACAGTTGTAATGTTACAAATGTGTTTTTTTTTTTTTTTCAAATAAATGCTGCTCTTTTTAAAATTTATCACTGCTCCACAAAAATATTGATAATATCTATAATATGAAATTCTCCATATGGAAAGTTTGCTGTCATGTTTTAATGCACACAGTTGAATGGCGTCTTTTGTGCTAATGTGTGTATGAGAGGGAGAGTCTATAGTCCACAGAGGAGGGTGTAGAAGGCAGTGTGTAGATGAAAACAAAGGCACCCCCTCGAGTGAATGACCGGCCATTCTTCATTCTGCCTTGATTCATTTTATTCTGTCTGTTGTCCCCCAGCTGTGAGCGCAGCCAAACTAAATATCTGGCTTGGCCTCAGCACATGGAATATTTCTAAAGGGAAAAAGCAAAGCAGTTTATGTAAGTGCAGCGATGGATATATATATGCAGCAAACTGCCTTTTGTTTCCCATTTTGTGGATATTAAACAGTGAAATGTTGCTTAGTGCATCTTTGTTTTTTTGAAAATTACTCCACTTAAGTTTTCCTCTCACTAGGAATGGGGGGAATGACTAGAATACCATAGTATGAGGTTTTTTACATCACGGGGAGTGTATATCCATGTAGTAATGTCGATTTTTAATAATCTGATGACTTTAAAAGAAAAGGACATCTTTTTTTATTTTGTTTTATTTTTTAATTAAATTAAATTTAATACCATTTTATTTTATTTCTGGAGGTATGTGACACACAGAACAAAACATTTGTGCGTCAGTTTGATCTTTAACACCACAAACTGCAGGTGTTGCCTGTTCGGTTTCCTCTGGCGGTGAACTCGACAATAAAAGTTTCAGTGGTATTGTTTTGGTTTCCAGACTCTTGCTGTGCCATTCCTTTCTCTCTGTTCCCTTTTCCCATTTGTTTCTCCCCCCCCCCCCCCCCAGGCGAGCTGGCTAACCTAGAATAGTATTTAATTGGGCTACCATTGCCTCATAACTCCAGTTTATGCAGGCATCTATGGGAAAATTCAAATCAGAGGTGACTGACTGAGGAAGTCTCAAGTCATCACAGCTTGAAGGGCGGGCTGAGAGATTAAAAGGCCTTTCTAAAGAACTGTCTCAGACTTTGATCTTTAAATTGCATTCACTGCATGTCATAATATACCATGTTAATTCCGCCAATTAAAGGGGTCCTATTATGCTCTTTTACAAAGTCTTGATTTTGTTTTGGGGATGTACCAGAACAGGCTCTCATACTAGGTTGTTCGAAAAACACATTATGTTTCACATATTTTACATTATTACAACACCCAAGTCTTTTAGGACCTATGCTAGTGGCTAGGAACTCATAACTGAAACCAACCTTTCCAACACAAAGTCATTGCTTTGCCACAGTGGCCTAATTCCTGTTAAAGACAAGTGTCCTGGACTTTTAATAGACTGTTGAGAGATCTCTGCTAGACTCTACTAACCTGCCCTTCATTACTGGAAAGTTTCCCGTCGCTCAGAGGAGTCGATGCTCTCTTATGCTTTGAATGCAGCCATGCAACCATTACACACTTTCTCAGGCTCGAACAATAGACCATCACGACCGGCCCCCATAATCCCTTTTTCTTCTGTCTCATTCTTTCACCACTAAACCCTAAAGGCCAGGCCCCCTGCAGTCCCATCAACCCCAATAGATACCTGCATTTGTAACCAGCCCGAGGTGACCTTGATTTCACATTTTGGCTACTCCATTCTGCATGTTTGACTGCATGTCAAGTCAAGTTAGTCAAGTCAGGCGGAGGTGGACGATTGACTTGAAGTGAAAATTTGGTATGTAAAAACAATTATGTCTCCTTGCCAGTTTATTGATCCAAGCAGCAAGCCAGTTGGTTTGCAGGTTTGGGGGATGGACACTAGGAATGTTTGAGGGGAACGTTGGGCGGAACGCCAGTTGTATTCCATGCCAACTCTCGGTGGGGGACCACACCATCTTTGAGCATGACTCGATGCATCCTGCTGGCATGCGTGCACGTTTATGCACATTATCAACTTTTTTACCTTCCATTCTTAACACCTTCTGTTTTCCCAAATTTTCAGTGCACCTGCTACTGTGCTCTTAAACATCTTAAATATCATTCTTGAATGTTTTGGTATGGCTGACGTGCTCTGCATTAAAATGCTTTGCTTAAGTTCCTGGTTACTGTTTGACTGAGTACCCTGCAGAGTTCGCAAAAGAGAGCTGTAAGTGTGAGGTGTGATCTGAGTGCACCTCAGACAGATGTGTTATTGAACGAAAGGAGTGTGTATCTTCAGTTGTGTGTGGATTACCTCCCCCTGGGCTGAGAGGTCCATCTCAAAGCAGAGGCTCTTGGGTTAAGGCTTTCTGTGCAACTGCAGCCTTTAATGAACCGTGGGGGTCTGTGCCGTCTGAGCACTTTGACAGGTGTCAGGGATTAAACTCGCCTTCTGGACACAGGCAGATTGCTCTCTCACTTTTTCCACTCTCTCTTTATTTCCCCTCACCCCAGTCAGGCTGTTTTCAGACTTCATTAAAAAAATTATTCACTCATTAACCTTTATAAGTGTTAAATTTGCTTTTTTTTCTGTGAAAATGGAGAGTTAGCGCTGATAATTTTAGATCAAGGCCAGGGGCAGGGGGTTATGGGAATTGGAGGGTTGAAGAAAGGCGTGGGATGCACTATCCTGATTGGCTGCTGAAATAGTTGGTTGACTGGTAAAGGAACACAGTGATGATGGCCAGTTGATTAGGCTGAAAGACTCACAGATTGTCTTGTTCCCACTGTGGAAGTTCCAATGTCATGACATCATTCTCACTGGTAGTGCATTGGGTGCTGGACAGTGCTGAAGCTGGCATAATTGTCAATCAATAGGAGTGTGCTTTATGCTCTTTTCCACTAGCTGGGAATGGGCTGTCCATCAACTGAATGCCCATCACAACATGGATAACTGGATTTAGGAGCAATCTAGCTTTTTGCCGTCTAGTTTTGTTTTTAGTGGCAGTGTAGCCAAATTTCATCACTGTTTTGAAAACTTTGTGGTGTGTACATTATTGACTTGATGTTAGTGGTTCCTGGTTCGAGACCAGCAGGTTTGAGTACCGATTCACACTGCCAGGAAGTATTTCACTGCACTTTACCAGTCACTGAGCTGATTGGTCGCTAGTAGGCATTTCTAGTTCTAGTTTCTGTAGTAACAGTTATATATGTCACTAGGATATTATTCCATATTGACACTAAATTAATTTCTATCTAGCTAAAAATTAGGGCTGCCCTCGAAATTTTTTCTAATCGACTAGTAGTCGTTAATTTTTAGCAATTAGTCGACTAATTGCATGTTTATATTAATAAACCATATAATTAATAATAATGAGCCTTTAATTGCCTATAGCCTATCAGCGCTCAAGCGCACACATAAAGCTTGCCACAGCACACCGGCAGAAGTAATGATCATGAATGCGTCAGGGAAAAAACAGCAAGAGGACTGCCTTAACATTATAATAATTCATTGATAAACTAGTGTTTTCTGTATTTTCGGCTGCAGTGATGAAGTCGACGACACTGATCTCCACAGTGGACGTACACGTTTCATGCGGATTTCATAATCTGAAAATATTTTTTTTCCACTTGAATTGGTTCATTTAAAAGTAGATATCACTTTCTATAGATATAGTTTTCATGTTTCGGTTAATTGCGGGGGGGTTTATATGCTTAAGTTCACAGAGACCGATATGGCAGAAAGCATGCCCCATTTGCTTTCATTATTTTACAAAAGCACAACGTTTTGTCATTATTGTGAGTGCACACAAATAAAAGTTGACTAACTTTTGAATTTATTACTCTGTATGAGCAAAAATGACAGAGTATTTTAAGTTAAATGCAAATGATCATTTCATTAGCATTTCATTAGTAGCACGCTACTATTCAGCTTCCACACTCTGCACAAACACTTGAATAGCACAGATTTTTCTAGGTTAACATTAGAGCTAGCAACATGTAATGTTGCTACTACTTGCATGTTTCAGATGATAAGCCACATTTGAGGTCGATGAACAAAAACAACGTTTGGATGTCCGATGTGCTGTAATTACCGCATAGATCAGCTGTTAATAATCTGTCCGTCACAGACTACGTGACTTCACCACTTCCTGTGGAAATGTTTTTTCTGCAATTAATACAATTTCGATCGACTAAGCCCCTTCTCATCGACTAACGGTTAGTCAACTATTAGGAGGCAACCCTACTAAAAATGTACATTTTTGAGGGATAAAAGGCTGTTCACACTGCAAAAAAAAATTTTTTTCATGAGCTTTTAACTGTTTAACTTATCATACAGTTACACTCTCAGAAAGAAATTTGCAAATATTGTGTCTTTTAGAGGTACAACAGCTTGTTACTGGGGCAGTATCCTAAAAGGGACACATCTGTACCTTATCGTCCGCTAAATGGTTCCTAGTAGTACCTTAAGGGTACCTATTACCACTCTAAGGTACTGAAATGCACCTTTTACAGGTAAATAAGGTTCAAATTTATCCCATTAAGGGTACGGCCCTAGCAACAAACTGTTGTACCCCTTAATACACAATTTTTGCACATTTCTTCTGATAGTGTAATATACCTATAAACCATTAACTACAACAGAATTGGAGACTTATTTTCCTATGAATATAAGGCCCAATCCCATTTCTATTTTATACCCCTTCCCCTTCCCCATGTCCCTTGAAACAGAGTGTCAAGGGGTAGGGGTGAAAATATTCCCCGAAGAATTGGGACACCACTACTATGCCATCACACGTCATCATACTTCATCTAGCTCACAATACACACACCTATACTTGTGTGCTTGTGTGCATTAGAGCCTTTAATTACTGTTTTATATTAATGCGCTGCTTACTGACACACACACACACACATATATATCGGAGATCGCGCAGCCCAAACATCCAGGAGCAAATAAACTTCTCAATGATGCCCCACAACTTTTATTAATAACAGTTTAAATACTGAATCGCTACATTATATTTTCCAGCAACGAGAGGATAAAATCGCTTTCTTTTTTTTATTTTATTTTTTTTAAAGTAAACTCACTCTAAAAAGAGAAACGCACAGACTTGCATACACGCAACTTTCATCTCTCTCTCTCTCTCTCTCTCTCTCGAATTGGCAATATTTGAGAAAAGGGTTCTCCCCCTCAATGTCTACGGTGGTTGTCGCCCTGATCAGATATGAAAATATGTTGTGTGTGTTTGAAGTGTGGTCCCGAAAAATCTTCGTTTGAAGGGCTGTCTGGCCCTTCCCCTACCCCTCCAACCAAAAGAGAATTGAGACACCCCTACCCCTTCACATGAACGCACAAAACAGAGGGGTAGGGGAAAGGGGAAGGGCTAAGGGGTAGAATTGGGATTGGGCCTAAGTTTTTGTCATCCTGCACTTCCTGATTTTGTCCCTTGTTTTAAGATAAAAATACACTCGTAATAGAGACATTCTCTGAAAACAAGTTTTATTATCTTGTACAATGCCTTTCAAGTAAATTTGCCACTTTGTAATGTCAGCTCGCATTGTTGCATCAGGTCGCTGGCGGTATGAACAAGCCTTAAAGGACATTTTTCTGGTGTAAAAGTGTAGATTGTTTATGCTTACTTGCTGGTGAGGGTGTTCTTGTATTAATCTACATCAAACAAAGTCATTTACAACAGGCTGATCTGTTTACAGTGGAGGAGAGTGAGAGCCTGTCATCATAATTACATGCTATTGATTGCTTGCTGAGCTGACGTTGGACTGCCTCAAAGAATGTGGTCGTCGAGTCTAAAAAAGAAAGCACTTGGGTACTCGTGGTGTAGATTTTCTTCTGGTTAGGAAGCGATGTGATGTTAGCCTGTGGGTATGTGATAAAATTGTAACCTGGCAAGATAATTCAGGGTATTCAAAACTTCGAATTGGAGATAAAGTACTACCATATTAGGTTTCCTATAAGCAGCAGTGTATTATTCCTTGTCTTTCTGCTGTCAGGACGTACAATAGCCACAATCCCTCAGACTTCATTGCAGGAATGCTGGTTATTAATTACCAAAATAATTGTATTACAACTCCTCTGTCTTTCTCTTTGGCTCGTTTCTCCGATATAAAGCCACAGGGATACTAAAAGGCCAAGGGAAGGAGCAGATCTTTATGGTAAGCAAAAGCTCCAAATGAATAGCTACGGTTTTAATTTGGAGAGGCTTGGTGTCTGTTTGTGAGTAGTGGGGGAAAAAGTCTTGGGTTATCGGAGAACAGAGCTAATCTCCCTTATGATAATCACATACTCCCTGAAAATATGAATCGGGTCTCATATGGTTGTAATTTGGACAGATAGAAAATGATTTTATTGTGCTGCACATTTGCTAGTGAAAAATTAGTGGAGGGGGAAAACTCACTTTTTAAAAAAAATTACTGTTTAAATAAATCCAAATGGCTCTTCTGAACTGGTTGTAGTGGGTTAAACGACATGTTTTATGGTCTGACCAATGCCTCTTGCTATCGCTGTTCATGAAAGCACAAAGGATTTACAGGGGATGACGTCAGTTAGCAAACATCCTTTCGAGTTATCCCTGGAGACAAAAAAAAAATCCCTCCATCAGTTTGAGGTCGGTCTGCCCCGTTTTCTTTGTTAGGATTCATTAAGCTGTCTGACCAGGCAAACATATGAGACATGTTTTTGAAAGGATCATTTTGAATGATATACAAAACTAGTTTTGTGGGGTGTTTTAAAAATAAAGCTCAGCTGTTTGCTTGACTCTGAGGTCTCTGAGGAAATCAGTGGATGGTTTGGATTCAACAATGGGGCAAGATGTTTGATAGGAACCATAAGGAGACATTTAGGATGAGAGATTGGTGTTCAGGTGAAGGAAATGGTGGAAGAATTGTTAACTTACAGACAAAGAACAACGTAAATGAGCATTGATGGACCCGAGCCATTGAGCCGTTCATGTGAGGGAAAGCTCAATCAGAGATCATGAAGATAGAGCGAGCATGTCTTCTGTACACACCTGCAATGGACCTTTGTGAGTTTTGTTTTTGTTGTTGGGCTTGTGCAGTCGGCTGACTTTCTCAATTAAACTGCCAGGCCGTTTGCATTGTCTGTGAGCTCATTACAGGGATACACTGCGCTTTGTTTTGCAGTGAGGGCTTTTTCTTTTCTAGTAAACTTGGCAAATGGTAGCAAAACCCCTAAAGAGTCCCTTGTGAAGTCCGGTTTGAACTGAACCAGTCCAGATCAACCCATTAGCTCTTGCCACTGCATAGAATGGAAAAGACCACCCAGATTCATTTGAGGGAACAATGTCGCACAAGTGAACATTGTACTGCTCAGCGGAAAAAAACAAACAAAAAAACAATTCCACATGCTTTTCAGCTGTCTTGTTGGCTGAGATAAAACCACAGACAAACCAGAGAGCAGAAGATGACAGTTGGATGGCTTGGCGACAGTTGCTGGGCTGGCTGACTGGATGAACAAAATGAAACCGAATCAATATATTTTATAGATTTTAGGGCTGCCAAAGTTAACATGCTAATTTTTCATAATTGTGATACTTTAAACATTAACTTTTGATATTATTTGTCAATTAACTACAAAATTATCATGAATTAATTGCTAATTCAATATTTGGACAACCCTACACTCTTAAAAATAAAGGTGCTTCACGATGCCATAGAAGAACCTTTTTGTCTAAATGGTTTCATAAAGAACCTTTAACATCTGAAGAACCTTTCTGTTTCACAAAAGGTGAAAAAAGGTTCTTCAGATTATAAAAAGGTAAGAAAGAGATGGTTCTTTAAAGAACCTTTGACTGAATGGTTCTTTGTGGAACCAAAAATGGTTCTTCTATGGCATCGCTGTAAAGAACCTTTTGAAGCACCTTTATTTTTAAGAGTGTAGGTTTTCAATGATTTGCCCTTCACATCTTTACTTTCATGTTAAGCATTTCCCTCCAAATGTGTCACGGAGAGGACCAGCAGTGGCAGTTTAAGTACTACTCACCAGGAAGTGTGGTTTGCTTGAAGATTACGGTTAATATAGTTTAACAAAGACATTCCCACTCACCCTTCAAGTCCAAGGCCAAATTCCTCATAGAAGTCTGGTTAGTTGAACTGTGGCATAAACAGAAGTGAGCTGAGGTCCTTATTATAGTCTGTGTTGTAGGTTTGCACAGGATGTTCCTTAAACTGAGCCAATAAAAGCATCTGAAGCAGGTTCACTCTCACCTCAAGGCTCAAGACTATTTGAAATATAATCGTTCCTGCTTTTGTGTTGGTGTAACAGCAGTCCCTTCCTCCTCTTACTCCAGCATGTCCCACAATCCCCTGGGAACAATATAAAGCCAGTCTCCGTCTACGTACAGATGTCGGTTTCGCTTCTGTCTGGCGGTACATATGTATAGAAGGAAATGTTTCATCCCGTGGCTGCTCGTATGCATTACGGTAAATGCCATTCAAAAGCTTGTTGGGGGCAGTGCACAGGAAACGGTAAGTTGACTCAATCCTGTTAATGTGGAACAGCATTTAATTAGATCCGCTTGAAGCAGATGAGGCTGACACTTCTAGTTAAATAGGACCTGAATGTGATGCACACGACACATGTCTTTGGACAGATTTTGTTATAAAACAATAAACAAGAAGCAGATCAGTTCTACTTTTCTGAATGTCCCGATTGGCTGTTTGTAAATGTTTACATTTTAATTAAAGATTGAAATCATCGATTGGCTGTTTGTAAATGTTTACATTTTAATTAAAGATTGAAATCATAATAAATTATGTTGAACTGATAATACAGCTGCATTTAACGATTACATTAATAGTTCACCTAAAAATGCCGTCCAAATTGTAGATGAGTTTGTTTCTTCATCAGAACAGATTTGGAGAAATTTAGCATTGCATCACTTGCTCTTCAATGGATCCTCCGCAGTGAATGGGTGCCGTCAGTATGATAGTCCAAACAGCTGATAAAAACATCACAATAATCCACATGACTCCAGTGTGTTTGTAATAAATTCATTATTAAAATGTTTTTAACTTTAAACCATTGTAAATATGTCAGTATGTCAATGGATTTTGATGTGAGAGGACAACAGGGGATGGACTTTTTCACTGCAGGAAGCATTATTATGGATTATGGACTTGTATTTTGGCCAGAAGTGACCATTTAAAGTTAAAATGCCTTGATGGATTAGTTTTTTTACAAACATGCAGCTTTTAATTTCATAAGATGTTAATTGATAGACTGGAGTCGTGTGGATTACTTGTGGTTCATTGTGATGTTTTTAATCAGCTGTTTGAACTCTCATTCTGACGGCACCCATTCACTGCAGAGGATCCATTGGAGAGCAAGTGATGCAATGCTAAATTTCTCCAAATCTGTTCTGATGAAGAAACAAACTCATCTACATCTTGGAATGCCTGAGGGTGAGTACATTTTCAGCAAATTTTCAATTTGCAATTCTGACCTAATGTATGAATTTTTTATATATATAATATATATATATATTTGATTCATTACAAAGAATTATTTGCAAATCAGACGAAGTGTCTTCTGTCAGCAGGTCACAGTCTCACCGATACGTCTTTCATCTGGCTGGTTTGTGAAGGCAGCAGTTTTGGCAAATTGTAGCATGTTTCTTGCTGATCCAACACTGCAATCTGGTGTTCTGCACCGTAACAAATTAAACATAACTGCCTACACCGTACTATCATTCCCCCAATCCAAAAGGGTTTCATTGTCTGGTCACAGTGTGGTTTAGTAGATTAAGTTGAATGTGTGGACTGTGTAGAGGCAGACGGCAGTGATTTGTATGTGAATCATAGCTTTAATCAACAGAGATTTCTCTCTGGCAGTCAGACACCATATTTAATACACAGTTCTGGAGGGGCATGTTGTCTGGAAGAGTAATTTTTAGTTTGTTTTGTGTGTGTTTTTACTATATATAATAATAGTATTTATTTCCACTATATAAATGTTATTTATTAGTGATTCACCAAAATTTTGCCAACCAGAAATATTCACCAGAAAATGTATTTTCAGTTTCAGCTAAACTGTATTGGGGGGTTATATTCATTGGCCAAAACGGTGACGTTTAATTGGCACTTCTCAGATGGCGTGTTTGGACTCTGTCGGTATCTTTGTTATGATGAACTGAGATCTTTTAGTCTGTGCTGCTTTCAGTTCAGATGTGTGAACAAAACTTCACTAAACATTATTTGTAACGCACCTGCCTTTCAATAATCAAAATCAGGTTTGTGGCTTGTGTGTTTCGTAGCAATAGTAACAAAATGTGTATATTTCAACAACAAATTGAAGTAGAAACTTTTTAATTAATTCATTAAAAACTTCATATAAAACCTAACTTAAGTGCAATTTAAATGTTTATATACAACTGAATGCTGATAATTAAATACATTTAATTAATTTATTATTAAATAAACTCTGCAAGCTAAATCAAAACTCTACTTTTGATTTCTGTAAAAAGTCATTTTGGTGCATCAGAAGTATTTATAATGTAGAATAATATTAAAGTAATTTGTTGTTAAAATATATATTTTTTTATATTAAAAAATAAGTATTATTTTACTCATTTAAGTAGCCCTTATTCTTATATATACAATATATGGAGTGTCATAAATGTTCACCTAAAAAAACAAAACCGTTTTCTGCTCAATCTTCCTTTTACCCCCCACTATGATAGTGTTCAATCACAATAAGGGAAAACTGAATCATTTGAAGCTGGCAATTTCATGGATTTGTGCTTTATTTTATGCTTTATTTCATAAATCGTTTTCAATTGCTGCAGGCAATGCCCTCTGCCTCTCTCTCTTCATCTCTCTCCTTCTCTCGCTCTCTCTCTGCACACACACAGCCTTTTGTTGGCAGCAGGGCTGCCTTGACATTCTCTGATTTGTTGGCAACGCTAGCTGCTGGCACTAGCCAATTTAAAGGCTGTATGGCAAGACCGAAGGTGCTTTGCTCGGTGGAGGGGCTGAACAGCACTGGCTTTTGTGTCTGACTCTTTCTGCTGGTTATTTATAAATTGTGTCAACCTGCAGTGCATTCCAGGCCTTCTCTGACAGAGCTTTGCCGCACTGATGTGTGCTGCTTTTGTGCCTGACATGGTTCCTCTGGGGACTTCAGCTGTGAAACACATTTTTAGTCCTGAAAGTGGATTATTAAAGGTCTGTCACAGTAGTACAGTTCACCTCCCGTTAGGGTTGGGCGATGTCTACCAAATTGGCATCGGACGATGTATGCAGTGAAAGATCGTGATGGACGATGACATCGGGGGGGTGGGGTTAGGGGTGTGCCCGAAGCGTTTCTACGGAGTCACTAAAAGGTTAGCCGCTTGCTAGCGGTAGCCTGTTGCATTACAGTACATGAAGGTTCACTTACCACATACACAGAGTAAGGAGAAATGTCTGATAGGACGATGGTGAATGATTTGCAGATCCTGAGCACCAATGACAAACATCTAATCTTGTCAAATGTGTGGTAAGTATTGCCGCTCCATAGTATAGAGTCCTTGTGATTGCGAATCTCAAAAGTGAAAGTAAAATGAGAGCGCGCAATCGAAAGCGGTTTCAATAGCGGCTCCCTGATGCCCACAATGAATATACAGTCGCCCATACTTACTAGGGCTGCCAAAATGGCTGAAAAACTAAATTCGAATTTTGTGCTTAAATATGATCAAAATTCGAATTATATTCACAACTATACTAAACCATTTATAATTAAGTTGCTTAAACAACTATAAACAAAACAGCATCATGTATGTATGCATAGTTTAATACAGGGCCGAAAACCAATCACACAGAGTACATTTTTCATTTAAAAACACGAGTTGCAGTCAGATGGGGAAAAAACCCGCCATAAAGTCTCGAGATGTCTTTTTTCAAAGAGCATTTAATTAGATCCGCTTGAAGCAGATGAGGCTGACACTTCTAGTTAAATAGGACCTGAATGTGATGCACACGACACATGTCTTTGGACAGATTTTGTTATAAAACAATAAACAAGAAGCAGATCAGTTCTACTTTTCTGAATGTCCCGATTGGCTGTTTGTAAATGTTTACATTTTAATTAAAGATTGAAATCATCGATTGGCTGTTTGTAAATGTTTACATTTTAATTAAAGATTGAAATCATAATAAATTATGTTGAACTGATAATACAGCTGCATTTAACGATTACATTAATAGTTCACCTAAAAATGCCGTCCAAATTGTAGATGAGTTTGTTTCTTCATCAGAACAGATTTGGAGAAATTTAGCATTGCATCACTTGCTCTTCAATGGATCCTCCGCAGTGAATGGGTGCCGTCAGTATGATAGTCCAAACAGCTGATAAAAACATCACAATAATCCACATGACTCCAGTGTGTTTGTAATAAATTCATTATTAAAATGTTTTTAACTTTAAACCATTGTAAATATGTCAGTATGTCAATGGATTTTGATGTGAGAGGACAACAGGGGATGGACTTTTTCACTGCAGGAAGCATTATTATGGATTATGGACTTGTATTTTGGCCAGAAGTGACCATTTAAAGTTAAAATGCCTTGATGGATTAGTTTTTTTACAAACATGCAGCTTTTAATTTCATAAGATGTTAATTGATAGACTGGAGTCGTGTGGATTACTTGTGGTTCATTGTGATGTTTTTAATCAGCTGTTTGAACTCTCATTCTGACGGCACCCATTCACTGCAGAGGATCCATTGGAGAGCAAGTGATGCAATGCTAAATTTCTCCAAATCTGTTCTGATGAAGAAACAAACTCATCTACATCTTGGAATGCCTGAGGGTGAGTACATTTTCAGCAAATTTTCAATTTGCAATTCTGACCTAATGTATGAATTTTTTATATATATAATATATATATATATTTGATTCATTACAAAGAATTATTTGCAAATCAGACGAAGTGTCTTCTGTCAGCAGGTCACAGTCTCACCGATACGTCTTTCATCTGGCTGGTTTGTGAAGGCAGCAGTTTTGGCAAATTGTAGCATGTTTCTTGCTGATCCAACACTGCAATCTGGTGTTCTGCACCGTAACAAATTAAACATAACTGCCTACACCGTACTATCATTCCCCCAATCCAAAAGGGTTTCATTGTCTGGTCACAGTGTGGTTTAGTAGATTAAGTTGAATGTGTGGACTGTGTAGAGGCAGACGGCAGTGATTTGTATGTGAATCATAGCTTTAATCAACAGAGATTTCTCTCTGGCAGTCAGACACCATATTTAATACACAGTTCTGGAGGGGCATGTTGTCTGGAAGAGTAATTTTTAGTTTGTTTTGTGTGTGTTTTTACTATATATAATAATAGTATTTATTTCCACTATATAAATGTTATTTATTAGTGATTCACCAAAATTTTGCCAACCAGAAATATTCACCAGAAAATGTATTTTCAGTTTCAGCTAAACTGTATTGGGGGGTTATATTCATTGGCCAAAACGGTGACGTTTAATTGGCACTTCTCAGATGGCGTGTTTGGACTCTGTCGGTATCTTTGTTATGATGAACTGAGATCTTTTAGTCTGTGCTGCTTTCAGTTCAGATGTGTGAACAAAACTTCACTAAACATTATTTGTAACGCACCTGCCTTTCAATAATCAAAATCAGGTTTGTGGCTTGTGTGTTTCGTAGCAATAGTAACAAAATGTGTATATTTCAACAACAAATTGAAGTAGAAACTTTTTAATTAATTCATTAAAAACTTCATATAAAACCTAACTTAAGTGCAATTTAAATGTTTATATACAACTGAATGCTGATAATTAAATACATTTAATTAATTTATTATTAAATAAACTCTGCAAGCTAAATCAAAACTCTACTTTTGATTTCTGTAAAAAGTCATTTTGGTGCATCAGAAGTATTTATAATGTAGAATAATATTAAAGTAATTTGTTGTTAAAATATATATTTTTTTATATTAAAAAATAAGTATTATTTTACTCATTTAAGTAGCCCTTATTCTTATATATACAATATATGGAGTGTCATAAATGTTCACCTAAAAAAACAAAACCGTTTTCTGCTCAATCTTCCTTTTACCCCCCACTATGATAGTGTTCAATCACAATAAGGGAAAACTGAATCATTTGAAGCTGGCAATTTCATGGATTTGTGCTTTATTTTATGCTTTATTTCATAAATCGTTTTCAATTGCTGCAGGCAATGCCCTCTGCCTCTCTCTCTTCATCTCTCTCCTTCTCTCGCTCTCTCTCTGCACACACACAGCCTTTTGTTGGCAGCAGGGCTGCCTTGACATTCTCTGATTTGTTGGCAACGCTAGCTGCTGGCACTAGCCAATTTAAAGGCTGTATGGCAAGACCGAAGGTGCTTTGCTCGGTGGAGGGGCTGAACAGCACTGGCTTTTGTGTCTGACTCTTTCTGCTGGTTATTTATAAATTGTGTCAACCTGCAGTGCATTCCAGGCCTTCTCTGACAGAGCTTTGCCGCACTGATGTGTGCTGCTTTTGTGCCTGACATGGTTCCTCTGGGGACTTCAGCTGTGAAACACATTTTTAGTCCTGAAAGTGGATTATTAAAGGTCTGTCACAGTAGTACAGTTCACCTCCCGTTAGGGTTGGGCGATGTCTACCAAATTGGCATCGGACGATGTATGCAGTGAAAGATCGTGATGGACGATGACATCGGGGGGGTGGGGTTAGGGGTGTGCCCGAAGCGTTTCTACGGAGTCACTAAAAGGTTAGCCGCTTGCTAGCGGTAGCCTGTTGCATTACAGTACATGAAGGTTCACTTACCACATACACAGAGTAAGGAGAAATGTCTGATAGGACGATGGTGAATGATTTGCAGATCCTGAGCACCAATGACAAACATCTAATCTTGTCAAATGTGTGGTAAGTATTGCCGCTCCATAGTATAGAGTCCTTGTGATTGCGAATCTCAAAAGTGAAAGTAAAATGAGAGCGCGCAATCGAAAGCGGTTTCAATAGCGGCTCCCTGATGCCCACAATGAATATACAGTCGCCCATACTTACTAGGGCTGCCAAAATGGCTGAAAAACTAAATTCGAATTTTGTGCTTAAATATGATCAAAATTCGAATTATATTCACAACTATACTAAACCATTTATAATTAAGTTGCTTAAACAACTATAAACAAAACAGCATCATGTATGTATGCATAGTTTAATACAGGGCCGAAAACCAATCACACAGAGTACATTTTTCATTTAAAAACACGAGTTGCAGTCAGATGGGGAAAAAACCCGCCATAAAGTCTCGAGATGTCTTTTTTCAAAG
>NW_015505675.1:536743-568082 GCF_001515645.1 Sinocyclocheilus grahami
CCGTGGGGGGAGTGGGAGGGGAAAAACCCCCGCCATAAAGTCTCGAGATGTTTTTTTTCAAAGTTGAACTTGCATTAATTTTACATGGTTTTCTAAACATGCGGCTCTCTTGTGCGAGACACGAGTGCAATGGTGATTGATGTCCCTCTAGAAAATGTGCAAAATATGCATTCTGTGTGAACGGCTTGGTTTCAGTTTTGACGAAAACAAGATCTTCTCGATATTGATGTTCTCTTTTCCCGCAATATTTGTAATTAACAATGCAGCAGTGCCGCATCTAGTGGCTTCAACTGGATAGGCTAACAAAAACATTATAATGCAACGACACTTACATCGTCATCGCATCTCGTGTGCCACTGATAAGGCTGCCTCCTTAACGCACACCTGAAATTCGAAGCTGAATTTTTTGACAGACCTAATACTTACCCAATGATATAATTGCGAGAAAAAGTATTGAAATATATATTTTTTTATCCTCCCATCTCGTAGGCTATTTATTCCCTTTAGGGTTTCCGTAGTACACTTCATTTCCTTTCCGAACACAGAACTGGGATGCGGCGGATTGCGGTAGAGGGGGTGAGGGTGGGGGTGATCACGATGTCCGCTTAAAGGGGTCATATGATGTTGCTAAAAAGAACATTATTTTGTGTATTTGGTGTAATGAAATGTGTTTATGCAGTTTAAGGCAAAAAAAACCCCACTATTTTCCACATACTGTACATTATTGTTTCTCCTTTATGCCCTGCCTTTCTGAAACGCGTCGATTTTTACAAAGCTCATCAGTCTGAAAAGCGAGGTGTGCTCTGATTGGCCAGCTATCTAGTGCGTTGTGATTGGTCGAATACCTCAAGTGTGTGATGGAAATGTTACGCCCCTTACCATACTGTGATGCCCTGTCAGGCCGGAGCGACGAGACAAAAACATTAAAACCCATTATAAACGAGGCATTTTTTGCATCCAGTGGGGACATAATTACTGATTATAATGACTTGGACTGTCTTTTACGCATTGCATCGCGCCGCGTAAACATAAAACCACGTCTGCATTTGTGATCGGAGAAATGACAAACAGCAAGCGCTACTCTACACTGCCCAAAAAACTCGCGTTTGAATCATCAGTGGCAAATTCTTTAAATATAAAAACGTACGTGCAGTCTGTGAGTCAGAACAGCCGGCATTGTAGTCTACTCTCCCAGGATCAGGAAACAGTCCTCCATAAAATGCGCTGGACACATCTGAATATTTGGGTAGAACTGTTCTGGAACAGTGTTGCAAATACAACTTAACCACTGATTTCTAGTCGTGTCCTCTTTTGGAAGACCAAACAAAGTAGTTTCACTTTCACAATGAAACATACAGCGTCTTCACGACATGGCGGCGGCGGCGGCGGCGGCAGCAACAATACTACAGCGAGAATAAAAGTTACGCCGCCGCCTTTGCGTGAACATTTAGGCGGTGTTATGCAAATCTTCCCACATCGTGACGTAGACATGTGGGGGCGTGTTAGAACGAGCCGTTTTAGGTAGATGTGGTTGACTCTTAACTTTTATAAAGAATATCTCTTTGGATTTGAGACTTTAGTCTTTGCAACTTTACAGATCTTCTTTATGCACCAAGAGGTTGTAACACTCCAAAGAGAAAGGAAAAATTTAAATCGCATCATATGACCCCCTTTAACATCGTGATGGCTGTCATCCATCAGCCATGGCCGATGGCATCGTCTATCGGCCCAACCCTACCTCACATCCAATGCTTGTTTTTATTTATTGTATTCTTGGGAGACAAATAAGTAATTTGGTGTGAAGTGTGAGGTTTTGCAGTGTTTATCAAGGGTGTGTCCAGATCATTCATTCTAAAATTTGATTGGCCATCTCAAAATTCAATGTTATGATTGACTTTCCCACAAATTATACGAATCTTGTGTAATCCCAGGCTATCTGTAATCAGATGCACATTTGAAACTACAATATAATTTAATTTCATTCACATGTGTTTCATAAACACATAATCCTTTCTGGATTACAATCCGCCATCAAAATGAAACATTTAATTATTCCAGCAGCTGTGAGAAAAGGCTATAAACGATCCGCCACCTGCAGGATCCTCACATGCGATAGCCTAGTAGCCGGGACAACTTCTTTATGTTTATAGACGTGACATAATGACGGTGCAGCATGCTCGAATTTCCCACGAAACCTACCTGTACCACTCAAATTAGAAAACATAATTATAAGCTAACCATTGTGAATCGGACTAGAGTAAGGCGATAGTTTTGAACACTGGCTGGTTATGTACTTGCTCAAATATTGATTTCGGATAAATTTAAACAAAAAAAGTTAAAGTACAACTTAACCACTGATTTCTAGTCGTGTCCTCTTTTGGAAGACCAAACAAAGTAGTTTCACTTTCACAATGAAACATACAGC
This sequence comes from Sinocyclocheilus grahami, assembly GCF_001515645.1. Taxonomy (NCBI): domain Eukaryota; kingdom Metazoa; phylum Chordata; class Actinopteri; order Cypriniformes; family Cyprinidae; genus Sinocyclocheilus; species Sinocyclocheilus grahami. Next base: position 539,169 of record NW_015505675.1, read on the forward strand.
GTCTTCACGACATGGCGGCGGCGGCGGCGGCGGCAGCAACAATACTACAGCGAGAATAAAAGTTACGCCGCCGCCTTTGCGTGAACATTTAGGCGGTGTTATGCAAATCTTCCCACATCGTGACGTAGACATGTGGGGGCGTGTTAGAACGAGCCGTTTTAGGTAGATGTGGTTGACTCTTAACTTTTATAAAGAATATCTCTTTGGATTTGAGACTTTAGTCTTTGCAACTTTACAGATCTTCTTTATGCACCAAGAGGTTGTAACACTCCAAAGAGAAAGGAAAAATTTAAATCGCATCATATGACCCCCTTTAACATCGTGATGGCTGTCATCCATCAGCCATGGCCGATGGCATCGTCTATCGGCCCAACCCTACCTCACATCCAATGCTTGTTTTTATTTATTGTATTCTTGGGAGACAAATAAGTAATTTGGTGTGAAGTGTGAGGTTTTGCAGTGTTTATCAAGGGTGTGTCCAGATCATTCATTCTAAAATTTGATTGGCCATCTCAAAATTCAATGTTATGATTGACTTTCCCACAAATTACAGGCGGGACTCTATCTATCTATCTATCTATCTATCTATCTATCTATCTATCTATCTATCTATCTATCTATCTATCTATCTATCTATATATATACACTATAAATAGGTTATTTTATTAATTTGTGTATTTAAATTAATTTCTTTTACAATATAAATTAAATTATACATGTATATTTATTTTATTATAATTTTAAAAGTTATTTCATGTAAATTCAATTAATATTGTACAATTAAATTAAATTTGTACATTGTATTATAGTTTTAATAAATTAATTTATAATTAATTTAAATATGTTTTAATAAAATTAACTTAAAATGTATGGACATTATACTATTTTATGAATTAAAAATTAATGTACAAAAAATTATATAATAATTTATTATCAGGCAAGTCCATGATAAATCAATCCATGTAGAATTTGGGCCTCCCTAGTCAAAAGAAACATGCCACTGGTGTTCATAATTGCGACTTTGTCTATACAGTTAAAGACAGCTTCAGCTTCTTGAAATTTAAATTTTTTATTGCAGTTTTACAAGTACCACTTGTGGTCATCTTGAATTGTGACCTTTGAACATGTCTACAGCAGAGGTTTTGGCACCGCAGGCAGAGTTTCAGATCTACTTTTTATGTCTAACACACATTTTGTGGGCCAAAAGCCGCAATATCCTTCTCTCGCTCTCTCTTTTAACTTCCTCCCTTGTTTTGTTTTCCTTTTCATTTCTCTCTCCAGGGAGTCCTTTATCTCCATCAGTGGAAAAAATTAATCACACCTTTCTGATGAGGGTTTAGGCCCAGTGTTGCAGTCGCACCCTGCGCTGCTTAACTACTATACACACATCTTCCAGCCATGCAGATTATGCACAGGAAAAAAAGAACCTTATGTAAACAATTGGTGGGTGAGATCATGGTTTATGGTTTAATGACACTTTACACAGTGCATAAGACATCATAAAACACTATATTAACGTTTCTGAAAGGGAAAAGCACTGTAAAAGAGTTATGTTAGTGCATTCAGGTAATAGCTGGCTTGTAGTTTTTAGTTTCAGCTCTCATGGAAGGAATTCTGGACCAAGTTGGGCTGTGGCGCTCCCCTTCCTTCCTGTTTTAATAGTGTACCGCTCTACAAGGTTCACAGAGCAAATACACAATGCCTGAAGGAACAAGGAGGCCAAACAATTGAGCATGTTTATCTGTGCCTATTTGCTCACATTAAAGGAACCGGTACTCGGCCACACCACTTCAAGGAAACTACTTCCAATCCACTTCAGAAGGATAATAAACACACCAAATGCTGACCTCTTTTGCTCAACCACACCACATGATTCATTCTCTCCATAATTCCCATTACTTTGTTCGGGTCACTGGTTCAGATCTACTGGATCTACATCCATTCTTAAAAAGTAAAGGATGTATGCCATCTGTGGTTTCATAAAGGACCTTGAAAATCCATGTAACCTTTCCATTGCTTCACATAATTAGTGTTTTATAAAAAAGTTAATTTAAAAACTGTTCACTGAATGTTTTAATTATTTTTGGAAACCTAAAATGGTTCTTCTAAGGCAGTGCTGTGAAAATCTCCTTTTTGGAGATTTTATTTTTAAAAGTGAATCCAGTGCGTAAACAGTCATTATATAAATATTGCTCTTATAACTTGTCATAATGTTCTGGGGCCCGTTTCAGAAAGGAGGTTAAGTGAAAACTCTGAGTATGTTAAGCCTGAAATGAGGGAAACTCTGGGTTTTCTGTTTCAGAATGGGAGGTTTGTCAAACGCGAGAAAGCAGGGTAAGTCAAGCGCGTTTCTGAAAGAGAGGTAACTTGTACTCAGAGTCAGTTTCCGTGGTAACTTACTCCATGAACCTAACCTGGTCGAGAGCAGGTTTTCTTCGGTAAACTCAGAGTTTCTTACAGTCTCCTCCCTCTATTTAAAGCGTAAGCGATGTTTAAATACCTCATGCACTCATTCACGCTGCAAAAAATGCTTTTCTTACCAAGTATTTTGTCTTATTTCAAGTACAAATATCTAATGTTACGTTAAGATGCAATTTCTATAGATGAAAAATTATATAAGGTATTTAGTCTCGTTTCCTAGGGGAAACAAGTGCATTTTAAGTGCATTTTACGTATAACATGTATAATTGTCTGCCATAGGGTAAGAAAAATAATCTTTATGCAAACGTAAACAAGCATATTTTTAATTTCTTACCCCACTGGCAGATAATTAGCAAAATAAGAAAAATGCACTTAAATTATTTCCCCCCCAGAAAAATGATTTTTCTGGTCGACTAGCACTCATCTCCACAGTTTTTAGCGTGTTGAGCGCCAGGTTGTTGAGACTGCACCAGACAGCCAGCTCTTTAACCTCCTGACTGTAAGCAGACTCGTCACCGTCCTGAATGAGGCCGATGAGTGTGGTGTCGTCTGCAAACTTCAGGAGCTTGACAGAGGGGTCTTTAGAGGTGCAGTCGTTGGTGTACAGGGAGAAGAGCAGTGGAGAGAGAACACAACCCTGAGGAGCTCCAGTGCTGATCGTACGGGTGCTGGATGTGTATTTTCCCAGCCTCACTAGCTGCTGCCTGTCTGTCAGGAAGCTGTTGATCCACTGACAGATGGAGGTGGGCACGGAGAGCTGAGTTAGTTTGGGCAGGAGGAGGTTTGGGATGATAGTGTTAAAGGCCGAGCTGAAGTCCACAAACAGGATCCTCACATAAGTCCCTGGTCTGTCTAGATGTTGCAGAACATAATCCAGTCCCATGTTTACTGCATCGTCCACAGACCTGTTTGCTCTGTAGGCATTTTAAATGGTAGTTTTTTTTTAAACATCAGAGATGCAGAGCACATTAGTAACTAAGGCCACTGTATTCAGACTGATAAGAAAAGTGTGCGTCGCTCATATGCTCTTTCTGAGAATTTTTTCCTGGGCACAAATCCGTCAAAGAGGAGTTTCACTGGCCTCTGCAGGTCAGTGTTGTAGAAATCGGTTTAAATGAGGCTAATCTGATAAGTGATGTTCACTTGAAAACATCTTGCTGCGACCTCTGGAAGTAACCCAATAATTAGGATTTCCAGTGTGGTTGGATGCATTGGTGACACGCAAATTCCCACCATCGAATCAGATTACTGTTTGTAATGGAAGGATGCCAGATGGAAGGGCAGTACGAGATGTATGCCATAACCACCACCACAGCTGGTAAATAAACAAATTATTTAAAATTTATTTGGTCATCTTAATTTTCTACAAATACAAAAGCAACAGTTATTGTTTTTCCTTTTGAATTTTAAAATTCTTCTACTTGACCATCTCCTCTTCATCTGTCAGTCGTGCTGGTGCAGGTTCTCCCCCATTTTGCGAGCCTCTGCCTTCTTGCTGTCGACTGAGTACAAGTCAGTTGTTAATTTCATTACTCTAATTAAGAAATGTAACAGGTTGGATTACAGAATATTTAATTAGCCTATATGAAAAGAGCGTTAAACTATGTGGAAAAAGCTCCTGCACATTGAAATAGACACGGAATGATATTTAATATGTCAAATGTTTGTAAAGTCATGTAGCCTACACCCATGAAACTTTTATGCTAAAAGCTTTACCTTGATTGAATTGTTTTTATAATTCATTTTTTAGATGCTGCTATGGTCTATTTTTTTATTTTTTTTGCTGTGGGATAGGCTACCCCATGAAAATGAATATTAGTTCAATAATTTACCTGATATTATAACAGTGATTAAGAAATAAAGTTATTTATTGACTAGTAGTATGTGGGCATCTTTTTGTCGGTGCTGTTGCCGTTGCCATGATGAATCATAATTTCGGAGCTCCATTGATCATGACTTCTCAAAGTCGTGGTGCACGCGCTAAACTCAGTCAACCTACTCAGAGTTGACTGAACTAACACAATTCAGCCGTTCTGAAACCGAAAACTCTGAGTTTCCCGTCTCAGGGTAAGTCAACTCAGAATTCAAGTTTTAACTCCGAGTTTGTTGAACCTCCTTATTGAAACGGGCCCCTGTTGTTGGAATAATTTTGTATTTGTTTGTTTATGTTGGTATCATTTACAAGATAATAAAAACAAACATATAGAAACTATACACATTTTGTAATTACATTTTTTGTGTTTATTACTATCAACATTATCGTTATTATTATTATAAATAATTTCTGCGGCCCTCACTTTTCAATTACTACATTTGGCCATTTGACAGCTAGCAGGCAGAGGTTATGTCTGCTATCCAGATATATTGAGGCACTGTAACAAACACAACTCCATCAAGCACTGCTTTTCTACTGAACTGTTCTATCTTGAGTTGAGCGCAAAGGTGATTTATAGGGAAAAGGGCCAGTAAGTCAGCTAAGTACTCAAGAGGAAACTTAAAGGGTAACTCTGGCTCTCCCAGCCATGAAAGCAAGGGGGGAAAAGCTCCTGTTGTGAGTATCTCGTTTCACATGGCCATTGGCTATAAAAACTACAAGGCACGCTTGTTTAATGGCACCTTCTTATCATTAGAAGTGATTTTAAATTCAGCAACAGAAGAGAAAATGTCCCTATTAATTTGCTTAATTTTTTTTTTTAAATGTTTGTCAGTAGGTCTGTCCCAATTTAATAACTGTGAATATTACTATCATTAAATAGTTTAGATGGGCTAAAATACTACTTGTTCTTTTCTTTTTGTTGTTTGGGCTTGGTTTTGTTTTGGTATGTGTTTTGGTTTAGTTTGTTTTTGTTTTGGGTTGAGATGAGTTTGTTGTTTTGGTTGGGTTGGTGTTTTATATTTTGTTTTTTTTTGGGTTAGATTGGTGTTTTAGTTTTTTGTTTTGTTTTGGGTTGGTGTTTTGTTTTAGTTTTTTTGTCTCTCATTTGTGTTTGTTTAAAACAATGTTGTAAATATTTTAAAATGTAATTATTTTTATTATTATTTATAAAATGTATTATTAATAATTAAAGTATATTTTTTTCATTTTATAATATAATTTATAATCACAATTACCCAAATCAACCAAACCTTCATGATTGTAATAGCCCTCAGTGCTCGGTCTCTCTCTGTCGAACTGTAGATGTTACCACGGAGAGAGACCCTGAGCGCGTCCCTTGGCTGCTGATCTCTGACCCCTGCTGTAGGTGACGAGAAGTCCATCACACTTCACCATGCCACGCTGCATTTGATCTACTCCCTTTTCAAGCACATTTCAATGCTGCTCATGTTACCTTGATGAAGACTATTTGTTTCAACAGTAAGATCCTCTTTCAGCTGTGTGCAGCATCAGAGTGCTGTACGGGACGGGGGATCTTTAAAGACTGCTGTTTATTTAAAGATACCTTCAGTTACATACTCACAGGGGACTCGTGGGTTCACCGGAGTGCAGGGGTTCTATGGAGGTGACTGGTGTGTATGTTTCAAGGCCAGACCGTCCCTGTGGCCATGTTTTAAGCCATGACCTTTGACCCCTCCCCCACCGCTGCCCACCGTGCCGTCCGGCCAACAGCTGCCCCATGTGCCGAAGTGACCCTGAAAGTCTGACTCTCAGCTGTCTACATCCTTCTCCTTATAACGCACGCTGAACACTCCCCTCCTTTACACACCAACTGACACTCGTAAATCTCTCTGAGGGACGTTTAGCATTGCTTTGGTACTTTTTAAGCATTGCTTACCCAACGCAGACGTCCGTTTGCATGCGGCAGCCTGAGCAAAGTCAAAACTAGGTCAAGAGGTTGAGGGTTTTAATGATTTGGAAATGCAGTGTGCTGTAAGCTGATAACCCTATGAAAGTTGTCGGTATAATCGGCTCTCTGAAAATGCCCAACCCCTGCTTGTCTGATTTAACCGCATTTCATGCTATTCTGGGATCAGTGAGCGAAAGGGCATTGGCACATTTGTGCGCGTTAAATAAGACAAAGTCTGGTCAGAATCAGCAGTTACCCTGCAGCTGCAGAAAACAGATGTGCTTTCTAATGAGCGAAAGAAGAGAAGAGGAAATGGGTTAATAGACAGATATAAAACGTCACAGTGAAATCCAGTGTTCCTACATGCCACACAGTCACACGGTTACCATCCCTGCTCTTATAAAAAGCATAAACGAATCATCGTCTTACATTATAAAGATGTAGTTTATGACATTGTCAGAAATATGATGCGTGAAACACTTAAGTCATCAGTCAATATCATTTGTCGATGTATAATGTTGCTGTAGTTTCCTCTGAAATAGCACTTGGAGGCAAAGGTTTGGAGTTGTCCTGCTGTCAGGCCTCTATAGTAGCTTTATGAAACTGTGCAGCCCACCGAACAACTCCTGAGATTTACAATGCCCTGGGGAGTCTGAAATGGCCCATATGCTGAAGATGTTCAGCTTTGGTGAATTTAGGGAGGAACCTAAAAATAAAACTGTCTCTTTAAGATGGATGGGTGTTTGGATTTTCTCAAGAACTATACGCTGCTATGTGGAGATGGGTCAATGACATGACACTTTTTTTTTATTTCTTTTTTTTTTTTACGATTTTCCTAAATTAATGCTTTGATTTAGAAAGGAAGTATTCAATACAGTCGAAAAAACTAATGGTAAAGGCTTTTATATTTTTACAAAATATTTCAATTTCCAATAAATGCTGATATATTCACTTAAAGTATATTATACTAATATGTTAACATAGAAAACAGGTATTTTAGATTTAAATAAATAAGCATTTTTATGATGTACGTATTTACATTTTTTGTATTCAAATTAATTTTTATATTTTTTGTGGGGTAAATTCATTTAGTGCAACTCCCCAAAAGCATAACAATATATGTAATATTTGTAAAAAATAAATAAATAAAACTTTTAACATTGAAAAAAAGTTATTAAATTTTTTTAATTAAATGAAGGTGTTAACACTCATGTATTTTAAAATGTAGTAAGGCTTTTAAAAAATTTATATATTTTTTTTGACGGTGAGACAACATGACATTTTTATAATCATTAAATGTAACATTTTATCAAATGGTTTCAAAACCAACATGAATACAAAGTACATTTTGAAGAACTTAGCACATGTTTTAAACTAGATTTTTACTTTTATTTTGAATGCCAACAATATGACGTTTTTCTGCCAACTGTCATGTACCACTTCCTGTATGTCATTTTTGGAAGTAGTTTGTTCTTTTGGAAGTTTCCTGACATGGGAACCCATATATTTTTGTTTCTTGTTTAAGATGTAAGATCGACATGCCATCTATGCCACAATGGCTTGCTGTTGGACCGGCCCCAATACCCCGAATCAGTGTCAATAGCTCTTGCGGTCGTAATTTCCTAATGCCCATCAGGCGGTCCAAGAGGGATGTACTTCATTGGCTCTGCGGCAGGATATTAGACCTGAAGTTTTCACTGAGTGATCGCATTGAGGGCAGCTGATGAGAATTCTTTGCGGTGCAGCAATGCTTAAGTGCATAATTACTGCCTCTCTCATTCTTTCCTTTTCTCTGTTCTTCCTCCTAGAGTGACTGAGTGGGTGTTCAATGAAAGGTCAGGATGGGGTGACGAAAGGAGGGAAGGGAATAAATGAACCCACCCCCTCATAAACCTAAAGTATCATGCTTGGCATCTTCTGCGAAGCTTCTAGATTCCTTGGTTTTTGAAGGGGATGAACATGTAGGAGGCTTAAGCTCTTGTTTCAGTGGGTCTTTGCCACCCACCTCATCATCATACGGTATTGACTTTCCTTTTCTGCAGGGTGTGATGTGAATTACTGTTGGCAGGAAGCAGCAGCTATGAAAAACGTGCTCTGAGGGAACCGCTCCTCGCCGTGAGTGGGGCCATTGTGATGCAGACCGCTGTTCCCTCTACCTCAGCCTGGTTCGGTTGGTGCTGTGCCAGTTTACACTGCCAGAAGTTGTTCAAGTCAAGTCAAGTCAAGTCACCTTTATTTATATAGCGCTTTTAACAATACAGATTGTGTCAAAGCAACTGAACAGCATTAATTAGGAAAATTGTGTGTCAATAATGCAAAATGACAATAGTAAACACTCATTTTTCAGTTAAAGACAGTTCATCATTCAATTCAGTGATGTCATCATCCAGCTCAGTTCAGTTTAAATAGTATCTTTGCAATCATTTGCAATCAAGTCAACGATATCGCTGTAAATGAAGTGTCCCCAACTAAGCAAGCCAGAGGCGACAGCGGCAAGGAACCAAAACTCCATCGGTGACCGAATGGAGAAAAAACCTTGGGAGAAACCAGGCTCAGTCGTGGATAAATCCAAACAACAGAGAAACAAATAGAGACATAATTAGCGTAGCTGCTGTTCCAACCAAGCAAAATTGATTTGTTTAACCCAAACTAAAGAATAATAATGTGCATTTGATCAGATATAACTGCAGTACAAGATTATGAGATGCATTATTTGAATGCTTGGCCAAAGAGATGTGTCTTTAATCTAGATTTAAACAGAGAGAGTGTGTCTGAACCCCGAACGTTATCAGGAAGGCTATTCCAGAGTTTGGGAGCCAAATGCGAAAAAGCTCTACCTCCTTTAGTGGACTTTGCTATCCTAGGTCTAATACCAAAAGTCCAGAGTTTTGCGACCTTAGGGAGCGTGATGGATTGTAGCGTGGTAGAAGACTAGTTAGGTATGCAGGAGCTAACCCATTAAGGGCCTTATAGGCAAGTAATAATATTTTGTAACTGATACGGAACTTAATAGGTAGCCAGTGCAGAGACTCTAAAATTGGGGTAATATGATCATATTTTCTTGACCTGGTAAGGACTCTAGCCGCTGCATTTTGGACTACCTGTAGCTTGTTTATTGAAGATGCAGGACAAGTTCAGGTCTCAAAGTGCTGAGAGCCGAAAGGAAGGGCTACTGCTGACACTGCATTGTTTCCTCAGTCCATTTGATGGCTTTCAGAACTTGAGTGAGCACAAAGGAACCGCACCAAAGTTCATTTGAAAACTGGGGAATGGTTCATGTGGACTCCAGGATATTTCTCAATTGGTATGAAAGCAATCTGTCCTGGTTTACACAAGTGAACCGCTATTGATGACATATTGATGACTGGACTTGCGTTCTCTGCATCTTTAACATCCATAGCAGGATGATAAAAGTGCTCAATTGCAAATGGTTTCAGTTCCAAACCAATTCTGACATTTATGGGATCATTTACATTCAGCCGTTTATCACAGAATAAACTGCCGACAGGGTGATCTGGATCTTGTATCATCACTTTATCACTCTGTTTATTCTGCGATATACTTCTTCATTAGCCCAATTATTACATGGATACTTGATAGATAAGTAAATGGATATGAAATATTAGAGTTGAAATATTTTAGTATAGCTGAAAACTCAAAGCCTCCACGAGGAAAAAAAGTGTTCCTTGCAAAACAAATTAACAAGTTCAAACAAGACGAACATTTTATCGGATAATGTCCTGTCATACCACTTATTACACAGCTTTTCACCAAATAAATAATTACGTTGACGTAAAATATTAATATGAGTTAAAATGGTTTTAAAATATTTTTTTTTGGATTTTGGAATGTCGAGACTGACCTATCAGAATCAAGCATTTCAAAGAGCCGTGTAATAGCATGATTTATTGCACCGTAGTGTTAAGTGATATACAAGATCAAAAATTAATATGATTAATTATTATAATAAAGTCATTTTTATTATAATATTCCAGTATTTTTAAAATCGGTACATAGCTATATATGACAATATACACACATTATGTAAATTGTGAATTTAAACACTATTGATAGATTACTATTTAAAATATTTTGACAATTTTCAGAGTAATCGTAGACCCATCAGAAATGTGATTTTATTTAAATAAACATTATAATTAATGAAACAACTTGATAAAAAAAAACTTGATACATTCATATTCAAACTTTAAATTCGCATTCTAACTCTGATAAAATATGATTTCTTTTACCATGCACAGCAGGAAAAAAAAGCTTGCATAACCGGATAGAAATGTATGTTGTTTTTGAATTATATACATTTATAATGCCGTCCTCATTGCAGTGTTTTGAATAATGACACTTAGTTGCCAATACTTTGCCCGAGTGTAAGAACAGCCACAATTCTGTGCGTGTTCCTACCAAAAGTTAGCTAGAGTGTTCAGTTCAGTGCTAGAGCATTGATTATTTTTCGGCCTGGTGAAGGCACAGGGGACAGAAAGCACCCCCACACCACTGTGACTTCTAACCCTGTTCCTCATAGGCCCAGCAGCAAACGGGATTTGTCGTAGACAGTGCTGCGTATCGCGTAAAGCCTGGCTTTTTACGCTCCTACAATCCCCTGCTTTTAGCCAGCATCATTTACTTAGTAAAATCTTGCACTAAAGACCCCTGCCATTGAAAGCGCAAGTCAGGATTAATCCTGCTTTCAGAAAATGGCTTTTGTACGGCCACGGCTAAAGCTGGAGGAACACACCGCACTCCCTTTTTTTTTTTGTCTCCATCTGTGTCACTCTGTCTCACTTTTTCCCCTCCTCTCTTTTTTTTGTTCCCCTCTTCTAAACTCCCTCGTGACACTCCGGCACCTGTTTTCCTCACTAAAGCATTAATTTATCATTGAATTATTACCCGAGATCCCACAATGTGCCTGCCACTCTATGACTTGTCCTGACTGGGCAGTTTCCATGGCAACCAAACCCCTCTATCCAAAAGCAATTTAGCCAGCGTGTTGGCGTGTACAATGGCTGTACCCGCCAACGGATGGGCCAATGAATATTTTAGCCTTTAAATATGATGCAGCAAAATCACGCTGCGTTTTACCAGCGGTTGTGGGGTAAATGGCCGTGTGCGAGGAATCGGTTTCTTATAATTGTGATTCGTCACTCACGATGGAGGACATAAAGGCGTCGCAGCTTTTTGTGATGTAGTGAATGCCGGCGAGAGAGGCCTGTTATGCTCATCAGAGAGGAAGTACGGGCAAGACGTGAAATGTACATACTGTTCCAAAGCAACTCTCTCTTTTCTCGAAGTACGAAACGGATCCCATCCAGGCTCGTATTTTAGCCTACTCATCTTCTGAATGAAGAAAGATGAAATGCAACATGTTATTTCACTTTGCACATGCAGAGGTTTGAGGCCAGAGGAAATATCTCTCAGTCCCCTTCATATGGGAAGAGACAAAATGCATCTAAAATAGTGGAGGAAACCGAATGAGATGCTGCAGGAGAGTTACGTGATCCAAGCTACCCAAAACATGAGAATTCTTTATTTTAAGCTTTAAGCTAATGCATTAGTGTAATGGCTTGCCCTGTCAGGCGCTTTTAACAGATGGGTGTGCGTCAGCTTCAGTTAACGGTCATATCCTTATGTATAAATGTCACAAATTCACGCGAGCATTTCCATTTTTGCATAAAGATCCGTCCTGACAGTCTGTGTTAAATTTAATCTTTACTGAATGAGCGCCGGTGTGTGCACGTGCGTCAGACAGACGGAAAACAGAGACAATTAATAATCGGCGCAAAAACATTAATTGTGCTGAAATATCTGTTGTTGAAAGTTAAATAAAGATTTAAAGGTCAACATGCATTGCGCATATTTTATGAGAGTAGGAACTGTAAGGGGATAACAGCGTGTAATTGTCTGAATATAAATATCAGATGCTTCAAAACCGCCTTTAACAGGATAAAGAAATGACACTAAGCCCTATTCGGAATCCATGAGTTTTATCACTGAGGTGATAAGTACATTTATTTTTACAGACGTCCATATGAGAAACAATTACAGAAAGGCAGAGAGCTTTATAGTGTTTTTTTTTCAGATACCCAATTACAGTCAAAAAGTACTTAAACAATGCCAGCAAGAATGCAAGCTATGAAGGGCATAGGAGGCCATTTTTGTTATGTGAATAAAAGTATTTAGTTATAAATAAATGACAATAACATTTTTTTGATTTAAACAATTTTTTGACAGATTCCTAAAATTCCTAAAATGTGTTTTCTCTTTATTATGGCAGGGGGTCTAATTAATTGTTACGCACTGTATGTTTTCATAGCATTCAGTTGGAACGTTTGTTTTAAGGACATTGGGCAGAATGTGGAATAGTGTGTTTTTGTCAATAAAATTAAAAAAGAAAATTGTTGTTTTTAATCAAAGTAATCGATTAATCGAAAAAATAATCGACCAACTAATCAATTATCAAAATAATCGTTAGTTGCAGCCCTACAATTATAGTGTCCATATATTTTACATTTCATAACTCTATTTCATTAACTGATTTATTGTAGTGAACTAGCCTACTTAAATGACTAAAATCTGCTTTCTACTGATAAATACCACAATGATGCAAGTGGTAAATACATGAATATTTTACAATTACAATTTATACATTATTAAAGTATTAATATCATTAATATTAATTATGAATAAGTTACTTTTCCTTTAACATTAGCTAATAAACTAAATAACATGTATAAAAAATTGTAACACCCTAATATAAAGAACTAAATAATACAAATAAGAAGAAACGTGACTATTAAAATGTAATTAAATGTGGCTTCTGGGAACATACTTTTACTGTTTTTGGTATAGGGCCCAATACTGAGCTACTGTACTCGTACTCGTTAAAATGCCCCAATACCAAACGCCGATACCAAACGGTGTGTGATAAGTGCCATATTCAGACAAAGAAACACCCACAACAGAACAACAGACAGAATGGAGCTAAGGATGTCTACTACGAAGTATATGTATGCAATGAGTATAATGTTAAACATTCAGTATTAACGCCTGTATAGCTGGTGTGCGCGAGCTGATAAACAAAGCATGCTGAGTGGATTGAGCGTGCGGCGGCGCAGATGCGCGAGCTTGTCGAGTGAATATACCTTTCTCACAGACATCACTGGAAAGTTTGTAGTTCGGTTGGATATGTAAAAAACAAGTAAGTAAAACAATGCACAAGTTACTTAATGGTAGGGAGGGGGAGAGAGAGAGAGAGCGAGCAATTATGTTGTGTGATCTTTGCTGTTCACACACTTAGCACACGCATCATTTGGATTAAAACTAATTCGTAAAAATAAGACCATTTATAGGGGCATTCACTATAAACATAATTTATTTTCAACCTTAGGCATACACGACTTTCTGGCGAAAGTGAATCTAGCAGCCTGTGTGAAATGTGCTAGGCTGTACTACTGTCCTCTCATTCTGCACCAGTACAAATACGTGCACGCGTTGCGCGTGTTTTGCTTGCTTGAGTGTTTCTGCATTATATGAGTGGCTTTCGAATATAAATCGAAACACATTTCAGATGAAAAAACGCGACTTCTATTTCTGAAAATATCACAGTTAGGAGATTTATAATGAGTGGTTCCCTACATTATTATAACAAAGCACGTGATTACAGTACTAAGCCGCTGCAATGGAGCAGCTCTAATGCTATTAAAATAAAGATGATGTACCACAGAGCAAAAAAATGAACAGTGAAAGTAACAAAAACTTGTAAAATACATTTTAATGGGCATAATTAAGTGTGAAAATAACCTAAGGATATACAGTCAAACCAAAAATTATTCAGAGACCAGATATAATTTTTGATATTTTTTTACTAGTGGGTGCAGGACACTATAGTTAATTTATGTAAAGTGAGGATAGCTAAATAAACTAAACTGTTTCTAAACTTCATACAGTGGACTACCAGTAAAACTGATACAAATTTGGGATCAAAAATTATTCAGACCGAGTCTATCGGTACTCTGTATCGGCAAGTATCGGTATCGGGCGAGTACTGGAAAAAGTGGTATCGGTGCATCCCTAGTTTTTAACCTTAAATTATAAGGTAATTCATACTTTATACTTGTATATAATACTTAAGTATAAAGTACTAATCAGAATTTTTACTTAAAGTGCACCTATTATGCCATTTTTAAGGTTTATAATATTGTTTTATGAGTCTCCTAAAACAGGTTTACATGCATGCAAGGTCAAAAAACACGTTAGTTTTCTCAAAAAATAGATTTAATTTTACCTAATTTCTAAATGATTCGTAAACGACTCGTGTGAAGCAGTTCAAAGAATCAGTCTCTCTAAACCCCTCCTTTCCGTGAGCCTTCACTGCTGTGATTGGTCAGATGGCGCAGTCCTTTGTGATTGGTCCAAAGCCATAGAGAGATTGTCTCTGGATTGGTCTACCGTGTACAGCGCGTGTCGGAAACGAAACACCCATTGCCATGACAGAATGACAGCCCTGGAGACTTGTCAATACATAGAAAAGATGGTATCGTTTGTACCTTACCAATTCGAGCCGGAGTCTGATGATGAAACGGTTGAAGTGGCTGATCGACAAGAGACTGATTCGCAAGCACGACTGGAGCAGGACGTTTCTCAGTGGTAAGTGTCAAGTGTTAACAAGTTTGTGGTAGTTATAAGATGTGATAAACAAAGTTACTCTCACAGCATAGGATACAGTGTCTTCTCGACATGATGTTAACCACACGGATGTTTTACTGTTTGTGAGCAAGATCCTCTTTGGTAGGCCTGTGGACACGTTCGGATCTGGTGAACAATGAAAGAGGATATCTACTCTACAGTCATTTTTAGAGTGTTCATGCCTTTACATGCCTCCAATTTGGTTACTAGATGATAATGATATTTGCAGTAGATGTAAGTAGGACTCGTGAGTTTTAATCTTTGGGTCTGAGGCTTATGATTCCACTTAAAAAAAAAAGCTCAGAGACAGTCACTCTACCTGTATATGGTACACATTATCAGCTTTAATGGAGTCCGCTAATAGTCCTTTTTTTGTTTTGAGGTCACCACATCAATAAATCTTATTGTCAATAGCGCGATTATTGACAGCCCATTTTGGTTACATTTTCACTCTTTATTTGATGTAGATTATGAATAAGAGGATTAAAGGATGAGAGTCTGCATGTCCGAAGGCATACTGCCAGAAACTTGACAACACTTTGGCCTCGATCTATGAATTCCATGAAACCAATACGGTGTCAACTAAGTCGCGGTATCCACAATGCTCTGTAGAAGCACTCTGGGATGATTTGCAATGCAAGCTTATTGTCTAACGCTGTTGTGCTCCAGTGCATCCTTTTAAGTGCTTGCCAAAAACGCCTATGCGTTTTCCTTTGAAGTGCAAGACCGTTGTCTTTCTCTCGATGACAGGCTGATCACTGTACATGTGTTCCTTTTCTTTCCTGCATTGTATAGTGGGTGTTTTCTCAAACTGTGTTCTCCTGCATTGTATAGTGGGTGTTTCCTCAAAAACCCTCGTTCTCCTGCTCTGATGAAAGCGGATCCGCTCAGAGTCACAGATCTAACGACGGGAGGTGAATGGGACGATGACTGCCGGAATATCTTCTAGTCGAGCTGGCTCAGCAGGACTCTGCAGGCTGGTGTAGGAGTCACGTGCATCGCTGTTAAAGCCCATTGGCAGGCAGGCGCTTTTTTTTACTGGAGACCACAGGAGGCCGAGGGTGAAGAGGGAGTTTGGTAGCTACAAGAATTGAAAAACACTTGACACAGGATTGCCACTCCATAGAGAAAAGCTGAACCCCTCCACAGCGCTCACCGTCCCGGGAGTCTGCCTCGCAATCATGTTGGTACAAGCATCAGTGTCACAGGTTTTGGGTTTGAAAAGGTTTTGTTGAAGTCAATATTTTTATCAATTTTTTTGTGTTGGCACGTCTCCATAAGGTCTGTGTGACTGTTTCAGGACGGTCCATGGAGAGAGAGAGAAAGAAAAGAATGACAATTATACAATATAAAGGTAGTAGCTAGAGGGAAAAAACGTATATCAAAAGTGAATACACAGCTGGGTTAAATAAAAATACGTTTAGACCTTACAGGCTAGAATTAACAGAGTAACTCTTGTTTTATGATACATTCTCAGTTAGGGTGAGAAAGGGACCCCGTGTTTTCATATACTGTACATGTGATGACGTCCTGAAACTCTAAATATCACACATTCATGACTGGCAATATTCAACATAAGTTCTACCCATTCATCATATGAGGAGGGTGAAAATATGCATTTGCATGACTGATTGTGAGTCTTAACAAATTGCATAATTTCCTCTCGAAATGCATCCACCTTTTCAGAATCAGTAAGCTAATGGGGCCTGTGCTTAACTGTCATAATTATT
This sequence comes from Sinocyclocheilus grahami, assembly GCF_001515645.1. Classification (NCBI taxonomy): domain Eukaryota; kingdom Metazoa; phylum Chordata; class Actinopteri; order Cypriniformes; family Cyprinidae; genus Sinocyclocheilus; species Sinocyclocheilus grahami. Next base: position 555,805 of record NW_015505675.1, read on the forward strand.
TCACCATGCAAAAAAAACCTTAATGATTTTGTTCAATATATAATTATTTCTCTTTTCATCCATTTACACTCACTTTCTCAAATACCTACAGTAGCAAGCGTATTTTATGTACATATCTGTTACAAATAACTGCTGGGCTGGTATTATTAATAAACTATTTGTTGAAAAATCTTTGCCTAACAGTGGCTGTCATGATCTATGCAGCTTTAATTTAATCAAGATTATTTCAAGTTCATTTTGTTTGGACATGGCCAAAATTTATGTAGGATTAAGTAATTTTATGATGTTTTTCCATCACTTTAATCCATTCAGGTAATTTTATGGACCAATTTTTACTATTTATTATTTTACTATTTACTATTACACTATTTATTTGTACTGTTTTTTTTTATATATATATATTTTAGTTAAAAAAAACATTTTGTTTTTAAATTTTTTGTATATTTATTTGATTTAATATTTTATTTATTTGATTTAATATTTTAGTTTATTTATTTTTATTGCTTTTTTGTAATTTCCATATATATATATACACACAGTGCCTTGCGAAAGTATTCATTTTTTTTACATTTAGTTATGTTGCTGCCTTATGATAAACTTTTTTAAATTACTTTTTTTCCACATCAATCTACACTCCATACACCATAATGGTAAAGCAAAAACAGAATTGTCACAACTTCGAAAATTTATTAAAAAATGAAAAACTGAAATAAGTACATTGCATAAGTACTGAAGCACCTTAACAGCCTCAAGTCTTTTTTTTTTTGATGCGACAAGCTTTGCTCATCAGCATTTGGCAATTATCTGCCATTCTTCACCTCACCTCTTCACCTCTCAAGCTCTGTCAGGTTGGATGGGGCAGATGCACATTTTCAGGTTTCATTTGATTGGGTTCAAGCTCAGACTGTGGCTGGGCCACTCAAGGACATTCACAGAGTTGTCTATAAGCCACTCTTGCTGTGTGCTTAGGGTCATTGTCCTGTTGGAAGGTGAATCTTCTGCCCAGTCTGAGGTTCTGAATGTTCTGGACTGGGCTATCTCTATATTTTGCTGCAGTGAGCTTTTCTTCTACTCTAACGAGTCCTTCAGTCCCTGCTGCTGAAAAACAGCCCCACAGCACGAGGCTGCTACCAGCACACTTTACTTTTGGGATGGTATGCTGTCACTTTTAATCAATTTAATGCACCCTTGATTAAAAATATTATTTTCTTCCTTTTTTTAATTCTTGAACGTATGTTGTAGTATGTTTAATGCAGAAATGCAAGAAGTGAACTTCCAAATGTAAATGGGGGGGAAAAAGAATATGCAAGCAAAATAGACCTTAAAGGGGTGATATGATGCACCTTATTTGCAAATGTTTTATGCGATATTCCAATTTTGTGCAAAAGTTAAATTCGCAACTTTGGATGGAAACATACCTCTTGATGTTTCTCATTTGTAAGTCGCTTTAGATAAAAGGGTCTGCTAAACGAATGCGTGTAAATTGAGTCTTGAGAATTGGATATGTGAACTATTGTTTGTTTTGAACTCATGATTTTGATTGATATTGATTATTCAGGTTCAGTAATCAGGCTTAAAGGATTTGTTTGTGAATCTGACTAATTAGTTCTTGAATCAATTCAAGGACACAGTGATCTGGTCACAGTAATTCTTAAATTGACAGCTTAACAACTTGATATCTTTGAAAAAATATAGTGCACAAGTTGTATGGCCTGTTTTGTTTTTGTTTTTTTGTATGGACTGATGTTTTTTGGTCATTTTTGGAGCTTGACAGAGCTTAACATTGTCACTATGAACTGTCGTTGTCTGACCAAAAAGCACCATAAAAATGGTCCATTGCCCATCTATTCCAAGACTTCTGAAGTCAAACGATAGTGTGATTAACAGACGAAAATTTGAGCTGTCGACTCAAGAACAATAACCAAATCATTGACTCAGTGTGTTTGATTCATTCACATGAGCCAGTTCTTTTCAATACAAACGAATCTGAGCGATTCATTCATGCGTGAAAATTCTCCAAAACTACTGCTTTTGCGTTCCACAGAAGAAAGTTATACAGGTTTGGAATGACATGAAGGTGAGTAAGTCATTCATTTTGAGGTGAACTCTCCCTTTAACATGACTTTCACATGCTCAGAAATTCACATTGCATACTTGACTTGGCACCACGATACATGGTTGTCCTTCACTGCTCTTCACCCGTCTGTATGGCAATGGTATTTGGAGAGCTCCAAGCGTTTGATAGCCCTCAGCTCGCTTGAGTGGTGTCATGCAACTTTCTGCAGGTGAAAGAAAGGCATTTTATTTGCCTGGAAAGGCAGGGAGCCACTGTGTTTTTGTAAAAACATTCTTGTGGTGGAATTAGTCAGGTGATCAACATGACAGATTCACCTCCTCAGCTTAATGAGCCTCACCGCCAACTGTTTACAGCAGTAGGAGTGAAAAATGAACTTGGTGATTCGTGAAGCACAGTACCATTCTCAAATGCCGGCACGCAGGATTGATGACTCTGCTTTCTGTGTGATGACATAGTCAAGAGCTTTTGTTTGAAAACATGTGTGGACGGGGAATATCCGGTGTGTTTGTACAGTGTGAGTGTGTGAACGTGCACCGTAGCCAGTACAGGAGCAGGTTCAGAGGGCAGAGGGTTGGAAGGGGCCCTTGCCATAACAAAAGGCCCTGGCTGAATGCGTGGGAGTTTCAAAGCCTAGTTGCAGCCCTGCGCTTTTGTCCTTTCTGACTAATAAAGCCCGTAAGAAAGAATAAAGACACTTCTGTCCTGTGACCATGTTGTTAAGCTCCAAAATGGCGCAAAAAACAAGGAAAAGCATTATAAACGTGGTCCACATAACTTATTTGTTAACTCTTCATACAATAAGTCATACAATATAGATGTGTGTAACAAACAGACCAAAATTTAAGTCACAGTTCACTGATAAATGTACCCACCAGTGAGCTGTCAACTCGAGAATCACTACAACTGAATCAAGTTGAACTAAAGAACCAAATCAGTATATGAATCATTCCCTGATGTTTGATCACTCTGATCCAAATGCGAATTATTCCTGTTTTTTTTTTTTTATGAAACAGATTGGTCCTATTTGCATATCAGACTGATTCATATAAACGAATATTTGCGATTGATTCAGTGAGTTGAACTGTAGAACTAGATTAGTAAATGAATCATTCACTGATTTTGATCATCCTGATCTGAATTCTGATCATTTTGGTTCTTTTCAGTAAACATATTCGTCCTGTATGCAAATCAGACTAATTTATCAATAATTCTTAGTGATTGATTTGTTGAGAACCAGATCGGAGAGAGGAGAGAGAGAGAGAGACAGACAGACAGACAGCATCGCATCGGAGTCAGCTGTCTTAACCGTGGCTTGTGTAAGGCAAACACATACCAGCTTCATCACTGTGTCTGTCAAGCGACTCTGTTTCCCTTTCAGGCTCTGTCTTTACATTTATTTTGAAAGATGAAGCATCATATGAATATTAAAAAAGCATCATATGACCCCTTTAATAATGAATTGCAATAGCATAATGATGTTATAGGGTTATTATAGTTAACGAAAACCATGAAAAAATAAAGCTTGAAATAAAATAAATGTTAACTGAATTAAAATAATATATGTGACCCTGGACCACAAAACCAGTCATAAGGGTCATTTTTCGAAATTGAGATTTATACATCATCTGAAAGCTGAATAAATAAGCTTTCCATTGATGTATGGCTTTTTAGGAGATCTGGAATATTGCAAAAAAATCTAAATATTGAGAAAATCACCTTTAAAATGGTCCAAATGAAGTCCTGAGCAATGCGTATTACTAATCAAAAATTACGTTTTGACATATTTACAGTAGAAAATTTACAAAATATCTTAATGGAACATGATCTTTACTTAATATCCTAATGATTTTTGGCATAAAAGAAAAATCTATAATTTTGACCCATACAATGTATTTTTGGCTATTGCTACAAATATACCCCAGCGACTTAAAACTGCTTTTGTGCTCCACGGTCACATTTATAATTTTTTAATTATTTCAGCTAGTTGGCAAGGCAGCATTTCTCATTTTAATTTAGTATAAGTAAAACTAATACCATGAAAATGAAAAAATAAAATAAATATCAGCTAAAATACAATATACAAATTAAAAATTCTTCTTTCGACATGTTGCCAACGCAACATTTATCATTTTAAATTAGTTTGACTAAAAATAAAAATTAATAAAAACAATATAGACATGTTAAAAACTACTATAAATGGCAAAAAGAAAATTACTAAAACTTTAAATTTCAAAATGTATATTTTATTCCATTTATGAAAATGGAATTTCAAATGAAATACTAAAATAACACAGGTTAGTAATTTGTATAAATCACAGAAACATTTTGAATAGAAAATAACCAAAAAATTACTCATGGTTCAGCGAGGGAGTCAGTATGACTCACTGAGACTGATTCAAACCTCTTTTCATGGATCTTCCCGATTCACTCTTTTAAAAGAACCATTTCATAAGAGTCATTTTTTCATGAATGGGTTATCAAAGCTGAGTGGTGTTACAGTGGGCACTTCTGTTACTCTTGGCTTTCCCGCCATATGAAGCCTTTTCCACAGAAACCCTGTTATTTCCCACTATAAAAGTCACTCACTCCTAACACTCAGGCCAGTACGTGACGCACTCATTCACATTCACAGAGGAGCGGTTCCTTGACTGACAGCGTTTCTCTTGGTTGTGGCGAACACGGGCAGCTTGTGCCAGTCCACAGGGCTGCAGCCACAGTAGCGGGAGCTTGTTTTTCCAGTTCCCCCCTTTTCCAAACCCAGACAAATAGTGAAGATGAGCCACAAAACCAGGCTATATATTTCAGTTTATTATTCCAGCACCGCATTCCTCGTTCCTAACCAGTGTAAAGTGAACCTCTATTAAAGTGACTTTTATAAGACCAAGTGTGCCTGGACGTACTGTTTCCGTTGATATACTAATGGCACTTTTTTTCTCCATTTGAAAAACGACCTCAAATGACCTCAAGGAAACAGAGGGAGAGTTTGTAGCTTGTTGCATTTGTTAATATTTTATTTTAGATGGGCTGGGAAAATACAAGAGGCCGGAGCTGCAACAGAACATACTGTACGTTGGAATGTTTGTTGAATGTGCGCCACATTAATTTCCAGTTAGAAGTCTTTGTTTATCTTAATGGGAGTGATGTTTAGTTTTTACTTTTGTACAGACTAAAATTGTGTATGAAGTCTGATTGGTCAGATATACCTTAAAGGAATAGTTCACCCAAAAATGAAAATTCTGTCATCATTTACTCACCCTCACGTTGTTTCAAAGCTATGTGAGTTACTTTCTTCTGTGGAACATAAAAGACACATGTTAATAACCAATAAGTTTCAGTTCCTATTGACTTCCATTGCATTTTTTGACCATGCATAGTCAATGGGAACCAAAATTGTATCTGCTTTCATGTTTTATACCACAGTGAAATGAAAAGAATACAGGTTCACAACAACATGAAATTAAAAAAAAAAATTCATACATCCATACTGTATGTCATCTTTTGAAATTCAAAATTTTTGGTTGTAACCTTATAAAACATTTATAAATTCACTGTTTATTTCATTTTGTGGCGTTTGTGTTGCTGGTACATTCTGATGATCAATTTTCAGATATTTTATTATCAATCACAGTTACTTATACCATTAAATTACATTTTATTTAATCATTACTCTACACATAATTGCTGTTAAACTCATATATATTATATGAAACCGTGAACAGTATATTATATGAGTCAGTAAGATATGTTTTTAATAGTTTTTATTCAGCAAGGATGCCTTAACCTCATCAGAAGTGTCAGTAAAGACATTTTTAATGTTACAAAAAGAGCTCTTCCTGTCTAATATATGCTGATAATTAGGCCTAGATGAAATCTGACTTTTTTAATCGCATTGTCTTAGCTGATGTTTTGAGGAAAATCTGTGGAATGGATTTAATTATGGTAAATGAGTACTACTACACGCATACTGGTAGCTGGAAGCATTAATCAGATCCACCTAAATATTTGATAGAGAAAGCCAGAAGGGCCGGAGGATGTTTAAACTCTGTGAATGGCAGGCGTTTGAGTTCTGCATAAATCTGCTGAGCTTTCGTTCAGTGTGGGCCTGCCGGTATTCAAAGTCTACGCGGGGCTGGAGAGCTCTTGAAGAGAGCTGAGTGAAGTATGTCAGGCTGAATGTAGCACTCTTGTGAAAAGAGAAAATCATGCAGCACAAAATGCCTCCAAGCCATAAAAGACAGGATGAGTTTAAAAGCTCTACCAGGTCCTAGTCACATTTGTTTTGTTTTGTTTTTCTTGGAGTGCTGAACTGCAGGGAGAGTAATATTAAGTGCTCTGGGCGCTCACTGCCACTAAGTGCTGTTTATTATCAGAAACCCTTTAGGAGATCTCGCTATAACTTATGTATGTGTTTATGTGTGTGTTTTATTTCACAGTGTCCTCCTTGTCGCAGTCTAACCCGAGTGTTGGTGGAATCGTACCGGAAAGTGAAAGAATCAGGGCACAAATTTGAGATTGTGTTTGTCAGTGCTGATCGGTAAGAAACACAGATCACAATTTCACAATTTATAATATAATATAATATCATAACATTTCTTTGTTTTCATATGTTGAAAATCCTAAAAAAACAAAAACAAAATTCTAGTTATTTTACAAGTTTAAGTTGAATTTTTTACATTTTGTAAATAGTCCGTGTGGACTCAGATTTAAAAAAGAAACATTTTTATATACACTTTCACTAGAGATGCACTAATTATTAATATTCTGATTGATAATTATTTTGACCTAATGATAACTGATAAATAGGCAAAATGTAAAGTTAAACTTCTGTATTTTGTCTAAATAAATAAAAAAAAATAAAACACTAAAAGCAATGATTTAAATGCTACAAGTGAATTTTGACCACAACATTATAACGTTCAGCATGAAAAATTTATATGAATTTAGAGATTTGCTTAGGATTACTTTTACCAATGTGTGTGTTATTCAATTATTTATTAGGTGTTTTTAAAGATTAGCCTTTAAGTGAGCTTTAGATAATGGAAAAGGCAATCTAAATGTAAAATAGGGTATATGAGCACAATTAAAAATCCAGCATCGGTCCATATACAGATATATACAATATCAACTGATAGCAATAAATAAATAAATCTCTAATATTGGCCATTAACTCGCACCAATATATTGTGCATTCTTAACTTCCACACATAATATCAGCCATATTTGCTGCTTATTTCCAATAATTATTTGATTATTTTAAAGTTGGAGGACACTTTAAGCATGCAATGAAGATTGAAACACCTTGTGTCTTGTGTTGTAGGTCAGAGGAGTCATTTACGCAGTATTTTAGTGAGATGCCATGGTTGGCGGTGCCATACACAGACGAGGCCAGACGGTCACGACTCAACAGACTCTATGGAATCCAAGGTATGTCTGTGGACTTTAACTCTGGCTCAGGTGGAAGTGCGTTTGTTTGATGTAACAGCGTGTGGTTGGCTGTAGCTGGATACAGCTGACCCTGCCAGGAACTGCAAACTGAGCTGTAGGACCTCAGGAATGTGGGCGGCTAATCAAGTTTACTTTACTATTACTGTTCCCCACCGCTCCCTCTCTCTGGATGTCGCTCGCGCTCAGTATAACTAACAATTCTGAAAACATGGTTTTTAAAGGGTTAGTTCAACCAAGAGCCAAGATTCTTTAATCATTTACTCACTCTTAATGTTGTTCCAAACCTGTACGACTTATTGACTTACTGTATTTCTTCTGCAGAGCACAAAAGAAGCATTCTGAAAAGTATTTGATCTGTTTCTATTCATATAATGGAAGTCAATGGGGTCCAAAACTACACTGGACCAACATTGACGTTCACTGTATGGACACTGAGACATTGTTCATAATATCTTCCTCCTTTGTATATCACAGGAGGAAGAATGTAAATCATGCAAGTTTTGAATGACGTGAGGGTGAATAAATAATGACAGAATTTAAATCTTTAATATAAATCTTTCTGCTCTAATTAGCTGCAACCGCAACAAATGTCACAGAGTGAGTAAAATGGTGATAAATTCTGACTGTTTTAGCCCCAAACAACTCTGGTCCAGCTATCATAGGACCCCTTTAGCAGTCAGAAAAGTCTCTTTCGTTTTGCTATCGTCTCTTCTTCATTGGGAGTTGATGCATTGAGAGGGAAAGCACTGGCTTCGGGCCTATCCGGTCTGGAATGTGTGGAATTCATCTTGGATGATTTGATACTGACTCCCCCTCCCTCTTCCTCCAGCCTGAAGTCGCTGTGTGAGTCTGATAAGGCCACTAATACTGCAGTCTGATTTCTATCTCAAAGAGGGTTTGAGAGAGGACGACTGTACAGAGAGATCAGTGTGACCACAGGCCGCCTGACTGTGTCTTTGTGTGCTGGTGTTGTGCTTAGGGTGTGGACAGGTCCCTAACCAGCTATGAGGCCACCGAAGTCCGGACCTTTTCATGTTCAAAAATAAAATTTGTTCTTTGAATGACTAATTTGCTGCTAAACTCCTCATATGAATGCCTGCATGACATGTATAATTCCGTTTAGACAGTTTGCAAGAATGTTTAGCATCCCTGGTATGATAATGATCGCTGCGAGACGCTGGCGGAGTGAACGAGTCTTGAGACCAGGGTTGCCAGGTTTTCACAAGAAAACCCGCCCAATCGCTACTCGAAACTAGTCCAAAACTAGCCCAATGGCGGTTTGAGGGGGGGTTCCCCTGCTAAAATTCGCATTCCAGGGGATAAATATCAAGTTATTGGAGTCGCTTCAACCCGTGGCAACAGTGTTAAAAGCGGGGGAAAAACCACGGAATTGGCAACACTGCTTGAGAGAGTTGTGAGTGAGGGCGCGGATGCAGCCTTGTGTTGCCAGATCCAGCTATTATAAGCGTTTTGGACTTGTCTTTTCCACTTAATTTAACACTTTATAAAGTTAATAAAGTAGGAAGTTGCAGTTTAGAGTCAGCGATATCTTTATCTTATCATATTTGCAAAAGATTGGAAATAATATCGGTTTATTTTATTTATTTTTTGTTTTTTGTTTGTTGTAGTATCAATATCTGGCAACAATGCCGGCAACAACAGCACTTAAACTGAAAGCAATCAAAAAAGCCCATGGACAGGTTTTTGCTGACAGGATACGGCATTCGGTGAGGGAAACGCAAAAATGATCATGATATTATCTGTCAAAAACAGTAGAATTGAACACTAGTACACACAGATCTATAGAACAAGTAGGTTACAGAATGAAATGAAATACACACACTAGCCATGAAGTCTGTCATTCAGTATAGTTAAAATTTCACAAATCATGCTATAAACTTTCATAAGAGCACTAGACAAAGTTATTGTAGTTATGTATTGTTGCAATAAACAACTGATAAAATTATCCACCCTTAAATATAGTAAAGTATTAACAAATTTTGATGCAATAAATAGGGTATGATTTAAAAATAATCAACCCTCCAAAACAGAGAAAACATCTTTCACAAACATCTACCCTTTAAAGTGTTTATGGTGTATATAATGAGTTGTATTTGTAGGGGTTATTATAACACAATTATTTAACACCAACCCCCATCATTATCCCCCCCCAAAAAAAATAGACAAAAATTTTTTTTCAAGCATTAAACCATATCACTAACATTTTACAATAGGTTTAACACAATTGTAAATTAGTGTAAATTTTGGAATAAGTCTGACACTTAACATTTAAAAGTAGTACATGTTAACAATATTCATTATGAACTAACCTGAACGATAGACCACTACTCTTTTGAAAGAATATTAATGTAAATAAACGAATGTTTTTGAAGTCTCTTGCGGTCACCAAGGCTTAATTGATTTAATAAAAAGAGACAGTAAAAACAGTAATAGTGTGAAATATTATTACATGTTAAAATAGCTGTTTTCTATTTGAATATATGTTAAAATGTAATTTATTCCTGTGATGCATAGCTGAATTTTCAGCATCATTACTCCAGTCTTCAGTGTCACATGATCCTTCAGAAATCATTCCAATCTGCTGATTTGCTGCTCAAGAAACATTTCTTATCAATGTTGAAAACAGTTCTGCTTAATATCATAATGGAAAACATGCTACAATGTTTTAGGATTCTTTGATGAATAGAACGTTTTTAACAGCATTTATTTGAAATCTACATTTTTTTAAACTTTATAAATGCACGTACTTTCACTTTTGATCAATTCAGTGCATCTTTGCTGAATAAAATAATCAAGTTCTTTAGACATTTTGAACGGCAATGTATATCTATTAATAAATTTGGTTGATTTGATGAACATTGTAGGCTTGAATCCTATAATTAAACTAAATTACAGCCAATTAGAACCTATTTGATGTTTAATATGTTTATTGTGTGATTTATAAAATTTTAATGTAATGTTTTGTGGCATCATGTCTTGGCATTAAATAAGTATAAAGAATATTGTTATACACAGTTTTTGTTGTTGTTTAACCTTTCCCAGGTATCCCCACACTGATTTTACTGGACGCAGACGGTCACATGATCACGCGACAGGGGCGGGTGGAGATTCTCAATGACCCCGACTGTCGGCTCTTCCCGTGGCACCCGCGACCCGTTCTGGAGCTCAACGAATCCAACGCCGTGCAGCTACATGAAGGGCCCTGCCTGGTTCTGTTCGTAGGTGAGATGATGCTTTGAGATCATTGCAGAGGAGCACTCAAAGCCTATTGACGCTTCACTTCCCTTTTCTTACTACAATGCTCATTCATCATCTTTCTGCCCTCGTCATTCCTCTTCCTCTGTTATCTCATTGTTTTTTTACCTCTCATTTAGATGCTGAGGAAGAGGGAGAGCTGGAGCCGGCCAAGGAGCTCATCCAGCCAATCGCAGAGAAGATCATGGCCAAATACAAGGCAAAGGAGGAAGAGACGCCACTGCTCTTTTTTGTTGCTGGAGAGGTATGTTTGTCCATTTATGTGTGTAATCGAATAATTAGGTGAAGTTCTTCCAAAAATGAAAGTTTGTCATTTATTTACTTACATCATTTACTTCAAAATAAACAATGGTTCAGATCTTTCATTGAATCAGTTTCGGTCTGAATGAATCAAACTGATTATTTTTGCTTTGCTTAACTTTGTTTTGCATTGTTTTGTGTCTTAATTATATATCTTACAGGTTTTAACATTGTCAACCCAAGGCACTCGCAGCTGCTGCCAGCAATTTATTGTAAAAAAAAATAAAATAATAATAATGATATTAATAATAATAATAATTATGTATGTTGGTCACATTATTATTTTAAAATATATTTCATTATAATTTTAAATTATTTTACATTATCGTATTGCATATCGAATTACGCATAACACATTATCGCACAACTCGGTTTTTTTCAGTATCATGCGGCCATATTTAGGTCTTTCGGTCAAATAAATCTAACATATCACTTCAGAAGACTTATAGTGCACAAGTTGTATAGACTACTTTTATCAGAATCAGAATCAGAATCAGAAGAGCTTTATTACCAAGTATGTTTACACACACAAGGAATTTGACTTGACGACAGGAGCTTCCAGTGTAGAAGAAAGTACAAACATAGTGCAGACATACATGATAGTGTAGACATACATAGGAACATAGGAATAACACAGTAGGGATGTAATATAAAACTAATATAATAAGAAAAAAAGAAAGATTGAATAATGTACTATATACAGAAATAGAAGTATAGGAAAAATGTAATTGTTTAGATAAATGTAAAGATATGTTTATTAGTGTACAGATAGATATGTTATTTACAAAGTGTGCAGTTTAATATAAATATACTATGTTAGTTGTGATGGATGATGTATAATTATGAAAGCTTAATTGTTAAGACTGAGTATAGCCTGTGGGAAAAAACTGTTCTTGTGCCTTGCTGTTCTAGTGGTCAGTGCTCTGTAGCGCCGACCAGAAGGCAACAGTTCGAAGAGAGAGTGGGCTGGGTGTGAGGGGTCCAAGGTGATTTTTTTAGCCCTTTTCCTCACTCTGGAGATGTAAAGATCTTGGAGGCTGGGCAGAGGGGCACCAATAATCCTCTCAGCAGTCCTGACTGTCCGTTGTAGTCTCCTGATGTCTGATTTGGTAGCTGAACCAAACCAGACAGTTATGGATGAACACAGGACAGACTCAATGATAGCAGAGTAGAACTGTTT
>NW_015505675.1:569555-572667 GCF_001515645.1 Sinocyclocheilus grahami
TTGAGTTTTCCAGTAAACCACGGTTTATCATTATTAAATGATAAGAATGTCCTGGTAGGAATGCACATATCTTCACAGAAACTGATATAAGATGTTACAGTCTCTGTGAGCTCGTCCAGATCGGTGGCAGCAGCTTCAAAGACGCTCCAATCAGTGAGGTCGAAACAAGCTTGTAAATCCTGCTCTGCTTCATTAGTCCATCTTTTTACAGTCCTTAATACAGGTTTAGCTGATTTCAGTTTCTGCCTGTAGGTCGGTATTAGATGAACTAAACAGTGATCAGAGAGCCCCAAAGCTGCTCGTGGGACAGAGTGATATGCATTCTTTATTGTGGTGTAACAGTGATCTAGTATATTACTGTCTCTGGTGGGACACGTAATGTGCTGCTTGTATTTTGGCAGTTCACGGGAGAGATTTGATTTGTTAAAGTCTCCAAGAATGATTAAAATAGAATCTGGGTACCTTTGCTCCATTTCAGTTATGGTAATTTAATGGTGCTTTTGCATAAATTCCATCATCGTTGAAGCTTAAAAGTTTCAGTCCCCTTTTATTCTAATGCATAAATGCAAGAGCATTATTTAAAATTCAACCTTTCGAAAAAGAAAAGGTCATACAGGTTTGCAACGACATAAAAGTGAGTAAATGATGACAGATTTTCCAGTCTTTGGATGAACTGTTTCTTCAAGGCTTTATTGAGTGAGATTTTTAAAAAACTTTTTTTTCTTCTATGCCACAACAATCAGAATGTTTGCTTGCTTTTATACACGAGTGTTGCTGTATATTTGTGTAAAACAATCCTTCGGGAGTGTGGCCACCAATCACCAACATGTACATGCAGTAAATAAAAGGAGCTGCAGTTGAATGGCAAGCACATGTAGCACAAGCTGTGCCCTTCTCTCTCCCCCTCCCTCGATTTTTTTTTTCATCTCCCTGATCACCTCTTCATCTTTCAAGCCTGCATGCCAAGAGGGAGGAAAGCCAACATTTTCATAACTCTTATCTCCTGTTTTCTCTTTGTGACCTTTGCGGAAGTCATGTAGAGAGTGAAGGCAGCCTGTAATTAATAGACGATTAGCCTCCCCTTTCTTTCTTTCCCCTTCTCACTTTAACTTTCTTGCCACCGTTCAGTCTTTCTGTGTGTGTGGCACACCCTGAAATGGCAGATACTCAGGATGGCATTCGACCATGCCATGGTCTGAGTTTCAGGCATTCCCTGCACATGTTCTTAAGCTGTGTATGTTTAACCGAGCCCTACGCTTCACATTTACCAAAGTCTGACATTTTAAACCCTCAAAGTGCCTTGCCCAATGTAGTTCCTTACTCTACTGTTTTTGTGTTGTCTTTTGTTTTGCTGCATTGATGTTTTGTTTGATTTTGTTTTGTTGTTGTGATTTGATTTGCTTTGCTTGTGTTGAGTTTGTTTTATTTTGGTTGTGTTTTGTCTTTGCTTTGCTTGTTTTGTTGTGGTCTTTTTTTTATTTTTATTTTTTACTTTAAAAAAAAAAAAATTTTTTTTGTATTTCTTATAACATAACTCAGAAATACAAAAAACATTTAAAAGAAAAAGAGAAAAAAATAAAGAATTGAACATACAGGTCACCAGAGGCATCACATACAGTTCTTACATCCTTCTTATACAATTATTTTTATAATAGGGGTTACTTTCCCAATAACCCCCCCCCCATGCACACATAAAAAGGTGGAGGTATAAAAATAAATAATAAAAAATAAATAAATAAAATAAAAGGTTAACTGAAGTCCATAAGTTTCATTCAATTTAAGTCCTTAAAGATCAGTCCATTCAGTGTATTTCCATTTAAATAAGTACTTCTCATACTGTATATGAAGGGGCAAGAAGAAAAAATAAATAAAAATAATAATAAATAAATAAATAAATAAAAAGGGGTGGGGGGGTGGCATTCATTGTAAAACACTTAACGTCTGTTTATGTACTATCTATTTTCTTGTGTATTAACCATTTCGACCAGTTCTTATCAAATTTATCCATACTTAGTCCTAGAGCAAAGGTCATTTTCTCCATATCAAACATATCCTTTACAATCACTATCCACTCTTTTTTTGTTGGTGGATTCTCATCCAGCCATTTTTTGGTTATTGCTTTTTTACTAGCAGCCAATAACAATCTGAGAAGGTACTTGTCTTGAGCATTAAAATCAGTTGGTATGTTTCCTAAATATACAGTACCAAAGCTATGATCAATCTCAAAACCCAGTATTGATTCTATTTCATTGATTACCATTAACCAGTATGATTGGATTGCCGGACAGTTCCAGAATATATGAAAATAATCCGCCATTGCGTTGTTACATCGTCTCCAGCAAAATGCAGATTCTGGATTACCATTCTGTAAATATTTTCTTTTTGGAGTAGAACCCGTTAACATTAAGTGATATTATTCTATATTCTTGCTGTGACATTTATCATCGTACACTTTCATACTGTAAGCCCTGGTCGACCTTAACATCGTAACACATTTAACACAGCATCTAAAAATATAAAATGTGCAACCAAAAAAAACAGTAACTTCCATGATCAAAGTTTCTTCTTAAGTAACTTCTGTTTGGAAAGGAAAATCTTCGATTAACGAAGGGCCTCCCCAGTGCAATCCGATATTATAAATCAGTGCACTTAGTAGAATAATTCTTCCTTGAACTCCCAGACAAAAACGTTTTTCATTTATGAATCTGTTAAGCTAAAAACTTAAATTAACCATAATTAAAATAATTTAATCCAAACTCAAGATATGCATAGCCTTTGTATGAATATGATCCTTCTTGTATTAAACTATCATTCTGGTTCAATCTTGGCTATTAGTTATTTTACTTACTTTATTTAACTAATTTTACCGTGAGAAAAAGTCAATTAGTATCACCACTGTCCCGGCGGAAATCCTGGAGTCTTTTCCGCGCTCTCTCTTGATGTGTCTCTCGGTTGTGTCGTGGCCGAGCGCCCTGTGACAGCGTTGGATCCCAAGTACAGTGTCGGGGAGGGCTAGCTCCATCTTGATGAAACTTTCAATAAACTCCTGTATGTTGTCCCCTTCAGTCTCCTCCGGAATTCCATACAGTCGTATATTGTTTCGTCGAGATCT
>NW_015505675.1:573615-574999 GCF_001515645.1 Sinocyclocheilus grahami
GGGGGGGGGTGTTTTATGTTGTTTTTGTTTGCTTTGCTTTGCTTTGTTTTGCTGTGCTGTGTTTTGTTTTCATTTTTTGTCTTTTTTGTTTCATTGTATTTTTAATTGATAATACATATTATTATACAAGTTATGACATTGCACAGACAATGATAAAATGCAATTATATCACACTAGTCACATTTTAACACTTTAAAGTTAAAGTCTCGTGGTGATACTTTTGCAACACAATGTGTTTTATTGCATTACTTTAAATGCTGTTTGTTTGTTTTTTCAAGCTGGGGACCAAAATTATTTCCTGTGGTAATCAACAGCAAGTCACTGATGTTGTTGATATAATTTAACCTCTATTGAAGATATTCTTTTTATGTAAGCCATTATATTGAACACATTTTCAACAGTTCTTTAATCATTCATTTCTTCATTCATTGCATAACACATTTCACTTTTAACGTAGTCCAGAGATCAACTGCAACTTCATATCAAGGATTAACTTCATGTGTACTGGCCAGCACTGTCAAAATAAGAGCAGATAGTGAGAACTGAAGAAATAAAGAAAAATGAGATGCAGTGTAAGAAACTGTAGCATGCTGAGGCCCAGACCAGCTGTAGGATCTCAGAGTCTATAAGACAGTAAGTGTGTGTTCAAAACGCCCTGCTATCCTGAACTCTGAACACTTCATGTCTCATTGAGCAGCTTTTTAGAAGAAAAAAGTGTGGAATTCCTTCACAAGCAAACTAAATCAAGTATGTTGAACGTGGGTAATGTTGAATGTCAGTACATGTTAAGATATATGATAATTAACACAATTATATATGTGTGTGTATATACACTAGCGTTCAAATTTTTGGGGTTGGTAAGATTTTTTTTTTTTAAACAAATTAATACTTTTATTCAGTGGGGATGCATAAAATGAATCCAAATAATTCTGAAGAAAAAAAAACAGTTTCCACAAACCTGCTGAAGATTTTCTTTAAAGGATTTTTCACCAATGTTTTCTTTGTTTTTATAAACCAACATACCTCAGATGATAATCCTTTAATCAGTGACTCAGTACCCACTCAAAACCTGGCAATGAGAGCCATTCTTTCACCGATGACTTTTATTTATTTCCAATGTGCAATTATTTGAACCTAATGTCTGGTGCAGTGCACAGCTAGAACACTGTTGGGTTCAGATCAGAGCTCTCAGATAACCAATCAGCACAGGCAGTTCATAGTGAGCTGGCCAATCAGACAGCCATATCTCTGCTTGCATGAGCAGATGGCTAATGCTTATGGAATGCTACAGGCCCACAATAGGCAGAATAAACTTCATGTTGTAGGGCTGGCACAATTAGGTAAACACACTGGCCCTTATCACGCTAGCAGCTGGAGGCAGCCA
>NW_015505675.1:575945-576340 GCF_001515645.1 Sinocyclocheilus grahami
AGTAAGAGATGGTTTAAGTAAGATTGAGTTTGAAAGATTTAGATTTTTGGTGGAGAATGTAGGCACTTTTAACTCCGTAAAGCTTGACATAATAGAAATAATAGTCAGAAAAGTCTTATTCTTTGAAACTTTTTCAGTCTTATTCAGAAATTTGGTGCAGTTGTTCATATTTAAATGGCCAAAAAGAAAGATACAATTCTGATAGTTTGCATGTAAACCAATCAGATCTTTATAATATAGCAGACTACTTGCATAAAATGCACATAAATATCAGTTATCACTCTATATCTCCCAATAATATGTCTTAAGATGATTTTTTTTAAATAAGTGCTCCGTTTTATTATCAAAGCTCTGTAGTTTTTATTGTGGTGGAAAAACATATTATGCAATGCAAT
>NW_015505675.1:577385-580563 GCF_001515645.1 Sinocyclocheilus grahami
AAGGAAAACTTGAAATCGCATCATATGACCCCTTTAATAAAAAATCAGTAAAGATTTTACAGCAAAAAGACGTGAACCACGACCTGAAGGTGGATGTTTTTACAGTTATACTAAGTCCTTTTATTTGCTTATAAATTCAATCAATCAGACACCATAAACATCCATTTTTATACTTTTTAAAGGATTTGTTCACTTCCAGAATGAAAATTGTGTCATCATTTACTCACCCTCCGAACTTGTATACGAGTTTCTTACTTCTGTTGAACACAAAAGATGATAATTTGAAAAATGCTGGTATGCGAACAGTTGATGGGCACCATTGACTTCCATAGCATTTTTTTTTCCTACTATGGAAGTCAGTGGTGCCCATAAACTGTTCGTGTTATATGGTCAACAACCCTAGCCCCCAACAAAATTCTAGCGGCCGAATTTGGCAGGTACTGAGGTTTGTTAATACAGGATTTAGACTCTCCAATGAAAAGGGCATTACAATAGTGTAAATGTGAGAAAACGAAAGAGCTATTCAACCTTTCAGCAACGGAAAAAGACAGCATAGGTCGCAGACGTGCAATATTTCTGAGATGGAAGAACGTGGTCTTAACAGTGTTCTGCACAAAAGGCTCAAACGACAGGCTGGCTTAGAAAAATAACTCCCAACTCCATTTTTTTTATTTACTTTGTAGCTTCAGCCCAATACCATCAACAAGCAGAGCTCAAGAACCAGCACTGTGCAGTTGATGGGGAGAGCCAAGAAGCATGACTTTTATAGAGGACAGTTTTTAGAACTATTCAAGCAGAGAAAATTGTTAGACATCCATGACTTAATCACTGAAATACAATCTGAAAGATGGGATAAGTCCACATCTTGACCTGGTTTTTAATGGATAAAAATCTGGGTGTCATCAGCTTAAAAATGGTAGTTAAGGTCAAGAGATCTTAATAGTTGACCAAGTGGAAAAATATAAATGCTAAAAAGCAAAGGACCAAGAATTGAGCCCTGGAGGACACCAGTACTAAACAGACCAACCTCTGATCTGTGGTCATCCATAAAACAAAATGACTGTGATCAGAAAAAAAAGAGCTAAACCAGTCCAATGCAGTATCCGTTACCCCAAAAACAGATTCAAATCGACTTAATAATATCGTGTGATCAACGGTATCACCTTTTTTTTGTTTTTGTTTTTTTTTATATATTTTGGCTTTTATGGAGCCATAGACCTTCTGGGGTATTAAGGTCAAAGAAAGACTGCAGAAGAGATTCAGAAAATAAAATCACTCCATCTGCCTTTGTAACCCCCCAAACACATATTTAGGAACCCCCATCTGGAATAATAGGAATTGTTTCCACACACAGTGTGATTCATCTCTCTGAAGTTTCCTAGAGTTGTAGTGCCTCAAAAGCAACAAGGTGGGTGATGCGATGTTTTTGTACCCCCTCCTGGTCCTCCCCTGCTGTAGCAGAGACCTCCTCTCTGTGGGTTAGTGAGAGGAGCTCTCAACTCTGCTCAGGATAGGGTAGAAAGAGACTTATACCGCCATGCTGATTTTGAGAGAGCGAGAGCTTTATACTGCACTCAATGCCGTTTTTTTGTTTTCCAGTATCTCCATAGTGGTTATTTCCAGTTCATTTCTTCACTTTTTGTAGTTACTGGCTCAATTTAGTCATTTTGCTCTTCACAGACAATAATAATCAGCTGATGTTTTCATCTCCTGACAGGATGATATGAGCGATTCCCTGCGGGACTACACCAACCTGCCTGAGGCCGCGCCACTCCTCACTATCCTGGACATGTCAGCTCGTGCCAAATACGTTAAAGACGTGGAGGAAATCACACCTGCCGTGGTAGAACAGTTTGTTAGTGACTTTCTGGCCGAGGAGCTCAAACCGGAGCCCATTTGAAGTCCTTGAACTCCTTGCACCCTGTTACCCGAACCTCCATCTGGCCCTTGACCTCCAGGTGTGCTCTCTCTCCTCTTCCTTTCAGACTGTTCGAACAGAAGCGTACTTTGTATTGACATTTTATTTCTTTTAATACATGCCCCTCCATCTCGAAGCGGCCGCCTCCTCCTGTGGTGCCTTGCATTTACTACAGCGCTGATGGTAAAATGCAAATTTTAACGTTGATTGTCTTTTGCCGTTACATTTTGAGATTAGATTGAACCCTGCAGCTGCAAGTGAACACAACTTTGTTCTGATTTGCTTTTATTGACATTTTTATCAAGTATTTCCTTCTATCCTTGGATATTGTTTAAAAAATCAAGAGCATAGAATAAATATAGCTTGGTAGATGTATTATTATTATTTTTCCACAGACACTGCACATTTTACGTGGCCATATGTTCTGTACGGCTGTGATTCTCTACTTATGGGTGCTGATAAATATGCATACATGAACAAGCTGATGTTAATATCCGTGTATAGAAGGCACTATCTATTCTTTGTGTAGCTGCCGCTGTTTATTTTTAATGCAGTTGTCTATAGTTGATTCTTTAAAGGTCTTCGCCCACCTTCTTGTTGATATTTGATATTGTTGAATGACTAATCTGTTTCCATCTCAAACATGACATTTAAGTGGATTTTCTGTGAAGGTCCCCTGTATTAAAGCGGTCTATGTTTTTTGAAGGCACAATAAACAGCATCTAATTGCAAGCTTCCTTACAAAATGTAGCCAGTTAAAGCACACAGTCTGTCTGTCTTTGGTTGTTTTAAATGTCATAGCCATTAAAACCCACTGTTTAAAATGTCTCCGTGTTCTCTTTACATAGCAATTCATACTCCTCTACTACTCAGTTTCTATAGTATGCATACTGTGTGCGTTATGCAGATTTTCTGATAATAATCTCATAATACTGAAATTTGCCAGATCATGCCGTATGCAACCTGAAATATCCCACAAAGCAATGTACTTCCTTCAATCTTTCATTTCCACTTACATACGTATAATGATGATAGTTTCCATTTTTCATACTGTATAATGTTATGCCTAAATTCACTTGTACTGTAGTGTTTATATTTTCATTAATTTTAGTTTTCAGTGTTTTTATTAATTTAGACAAAATAGTAAGTAATTTTAATAATGGCCATAATTATTAGTATCAACCAGAATTTTTACATCTAATATTTTCACATAACACTGGAATTCTTGCCAGAATAACCACATGCCACTTGCTTAATTAA
>NW_015505675.1:581097-582131 GCF_001515645.1 Sinocyclocheilus grahami
TGGACTCATTCTGACGGCACCCATTCACTGCAGAGGATTCATTGGGTCTGAGATTGAGTACATTTTCATTTTTGGGTGAACTTTTCCTTTTAAAGTGTACAGTATTTGTGTCATCAGTATGCTTTTACTCTGAAAACACACAATCACCCTTTACTGGATAAATGACAGACTGTTAAAATAGTCAAAAGCACAATGATAAATAAGAGAACTGGACAGTATTGGTGAAACATCTTTAATACATCACAAGAAAAACACTCAGAAGATTTTAGATCTTGTTCTTCGCCGTGTTTTATCCAACAACAGCAGAAGTTGCCGTCTGCCTTCAAACAGCAGTATACTAGCAGCCATTGCAGAGCTCAGGCTCTCCACTCCTGGAGCCATGGGCACAAAGAGCCTTTTGCCCTCTGTTTCCTCAGCCAATCGAAGAGCCTCCAGACTCAGTCCATGCATCTCTCCGCCAATCACCAGTGCCGTGCTCCTCTGAGCCCAACTCTCAAAGTACACCTGAGGCTTCAGACACGGCAGTGAAAGTTCATTGGACTCTTCATCAGAGTCACTTTCACTGTATTCATCCGAAGTACCATTTTCTGTTTGTCCTGAAACTGGAGATTTTAGAAAACTACTATTGTTATCTGCTACATGGACAACCACGTCCTTTGGTAAGTGCTTGGAAATTTCATCCCAATCTAAATTAGGAAAGACTTGAAGGCGGAAATGAGCTCCCATTGCTGAGCGTAGAACCTTGGGCTCCCAGGCGTCCACACAACCTGAAGGAGAAAAAAAACAGCCAGTGCTTAGAGTTTGTTATAATGCATCTGGGTCATTTTTGACCCAGAAGAGATTTCTATAATCTAAAAAAAAAGAAGCAGTATTGGAAAAGTTTTAGTATTGGAAACTAAACTGAAATGTGTCAATACTATTAAAATACAGATTTATTTAAAATATTTTTTAAGAGATATAACTATTTAAAATAGATAAATCTTTTCATAACCAGGATATCAGTGGTGACATGCATATTTTGGGATTTTTTTTTT
>NW_015505675.1:582497-585643 GCF_001515645.1 Sinocyclocheilus grahami
CTAAGTGTTATGTGTTCCTTTTCAACAAAGACATGTTAAATGTATTACATACCTTTAGTTAGGAGAACACTGTCACAGCCAGCAGCTGCCGCACAGCGTAAAATAGTCCCTAGGTTCCCAGCATCACGTATATTGTCACATAACAGAAACAAAGGAACTGACTGAAGACGTGCGTCTTTTGGAAACACCAGGCGGGAGGCATCCGGTTTTGAGAATATAGCTGAGATTTGAGGGAAACAATGTGATTTGAGTTGTGTTACATACATTTAGAAGTAGGTTTATAAGAGATCCAGCAACGCACCTATAACACCCTGAGGAGTGACCAGGTCAGACCAGGTCTTCATGTCTTCATATCTGACCTTGATGAGCTTGGCCTGCTGTAGTTTATCTAGAGGAAGCTCCTGCAGTCGCTCCACTGCACTGAAGAAGAGCATCTGAGGAGCCGCTCCAGCAGACAGAGCGTCACAGATCAGACGCCTCCCCTCCAGCAGCACCTTACCTTCCTTATCCCGAAACGCTCTGGACCGGGCAACACTGGCCACCTTCCTGAGAGGAGAATGACAAGACTTCTTAAAACTACACTCTTGTTACTTTTTCTTTGGTAAAAATATCAAAATCTTAATGAGAGAGTGCCAAAAATCCATCTTCCAAACGGTGTCTTTACTTTACCCTAATACATTTTGATAAACCTATAACAATGATTGATATTTTAGACCTGTCGAGATCAGACATGGATCACTCGTGTATATATATATATATATATATATGAGCCGAAGCACAACCAAAACAATGTTCTTCCGACCCCACAAATTTACAGAGCGATTGTATAGATAATATATATTTTTAATAATATAAAGGATATATCTTTTTTATTATTATTATTTACTCCTCAACAATACGTTTATGCTTTGTTTTGAAGGATATGTGGAACTTTTTTTTTACCCATTTACCACAAAAGGTTTCAACTACACCATTAGTTTGCATATGAATTGTTTATATATATATATATATATATATATATAAAAAGTAAAACACCTTAATGACTAAAGTTGTTTATGGATATTGATCTAACTGTTGGGGGCTAAATTCTACCATCTGCTAGTTAGAAAAAGCTTGTAGGAATTAGTTAAAAAAAAAAATATTTTGTGAACACACACATATATGTATATATAATACACTAAAATCTGTATAGTTTTGTCAAAGGTCTTCTGAAGTGTCTGTTTTTGCAATAATGCCACATACACTTGCAAAAATATGACTAAATTGCCAGTAATATTTATTTCAATAATTTTTTTTTTTTAATTAAGGAAGGTTTCAATGGGGTCCAACAGACCCCAAATAACACTGAAGGGCCAAAAGTTAGGTTTAACAGCTATCCAATGACTAGTGCTCCTCTATTAAATCCTACGGGGGGGGGGGATAAATAAACAAATAAACAAGAGAAATTAAATGTAAACTAATCAGACATATCGCCATTTAAAACTCATGTATTATTTTTCAAGGATGCCGATGAATTAAAAAAAATTTTTTTAATTAATTTATGTTTTTTATATATATATATATATACCTACACTATTACTCGTAAATCTTTCTTTTGAGTCGGATCTTTTTGATTGCTTCACTTCACCGGCGTCGAAGAAGTCGGGGTCTCATCAACTAGAAGTTCATTGTTATATAGGCTACTGAGTACACACAAACGACATTGATTTAAAATATGTATATACTTGCTTAATATATAGTGAATCATAAACAAATCAAAAGTGGACATAATGTACTTTAATTCTCTCACTTGATCAAAATGTCTGATTCGTGATGAGCCCGGTGAACCGACGGCATCATTAGAGTGAGCAGTTCTATACTTTAATAATGAACGAATAGCAGGAATCTTAGTATAATGTACTGGAAAAAAAAGGTTTAAAACTTGTATGACAATTTTACCAACACATACGAAACAAATTAAATATCTTTTTTAGCTGAATAATGGCAACAACACATTGACCGGGACAGATGAAATAGCAATAAACATTACTTAATCGGAAAACCGTATTAAAGGGGTCATATGATGCGATTTCAAGTTTTCCTTTCTCTTTGGAGTGTTACAAGCTGATTGTGCATAGATAAGATCCCTGAAGTTGCAAAGACTAAAGTCTCAAAACCAAAGAGATATTCTTTATCAAAGTTAAGACTCTGCCACGCCCCCCTAAAACGGCTCGTTCTAACACGCCCCCACATATCTACCTCACTATGTGGAAATATTTGCATAATGCGCCCAAATGTGCACGCAAAGAAAGAAGGCGTGGTTTCAGTAACCGCAGTTAGTGTTGAAGCAGCATGTCAGGGAGACGCTGTGTGTTTCTAGGCGAAAGCAAAAGCACTTTATTTGGCCTTCCAGAAGTATTAGGCATTAGGAATCTTTAAGTTGACTTACAACAGAACAGCAATGCATTTTATAGATGACCGTTTCGTGAACCTAATAATCACTTTAATTTAGCTTGCGCCAACAGGTGTACACTGGAAGCAGCTCCGGGCGGATGACGTATATCGACATTGCACATGCGCCGCTCAGAAGTGACGAACGTGGAAGCGCAGCAGAGAGATCACAACAAAACACCGGTCACGAATTAGAAGTACAAAACGAGGATTTGTAAAGAAGAATGTCGGAGGATTTCGATATGAGCCAAGAGGAGACTGGTTTTCCTTTGCTAAAGTAAGGAAACTTTGCTTCCTTTGCTTTGTTAACAAACGTTGGTTTTCACGAGACTCGCTGGCGCATGCGCAACGCTGACCTCATACGTCATCCGCCCGGAGCTGCTTCTGTATACAACTGTTGGCGCAAGCTAGATTAAAGTGATTATTACATTTTGAATATAGATATTTTTTCTTTACAAAAACACATCGATTCGCTACAGGAGGCATTTGCAACACTTTCTATTATGGATGGATGCACTTTATTTCACTTCTTTTGGACTGATGAACTGCAACATTCATCAGCTGACTGCCATTAAACAGCTTGAAAGATCAAAGACCATTTTTTATATAACTCCGACTGGATTCGTCTGAAAGAAGAAAGTCATATACACCTAGGATGACTTGAGGGTGAGTAATTTATGGGCTAATTTTCATTTTTGGGTGAACTAACCCTTTAA
>NW_015505675.1:586999-591884 GCF_001515645.1 Sinocyclocheilus grahami
ATTAAAGTGATTATTACATTTTGAATATAGATATTTTTTCTTTACAAAAACACATCGATTCGCTACAGGAGGCATTTGCAACACTTTCTATTATGGATGGATGCACTTTATTTCACTTCTTTTGGACTGATGAACTGCAACATTCATCAGCTGACTGCCATTAAACAGCTTGAAAGATCAAAGACCATTTTTTATTTAACTCCGATTGGATTCGTCTGAAAGAAGAAGGTCATATACACCTAGGATGCCTTGAGGGTGAGCAATTAATGGGCTCATTTTCATTTTTGGGTGAACTAACCCTTTAAAAACCTTTATTTGAATCAATTATTTGGAACGAACTGTTCAAAGGAACCGATTCGCGTGGTTGACTCAGTGCCCCAGCACTAGAACGGAGTGTACCATGTAAGAATTTACCAAGAAATGTGTTATTAATATTCAATTTAACATGTTGTAACATGTTATTTAGCATTACAGTAAATTAAACTTAATGACATAATATGCCCTCTTATATAATGACATTGCAAATGCACGTAGAAATAAAAAAAAAATTTGTTTTGTTTTTTGGTTTAGTCTGTGGGCTGTCGATGGCAGAGCAGTAGCTCGCAAGGTGTGTGTGTGTGTATTAACAGAGTGTGTGATCAACGCGTTTACAGTGGGAGACTTCCAGAAGTGATGGCACTAAGAAGAGCACTGCATTTTGTTTTTAAAGTAGGAGACAGGACCAAAACAGCTACTTTTTACAGGGATGTCTTAGGAATGAAGGTAAAAGAGCTGCATGTTGACCTTATTGTACAATTCTAGCTCGATTATGTAAATACAGTGGGAACTTTGCCTCCTAATATAGTTGATAAGACAGTTAATGATGCTGCTACCAAATACAGGGTGGCACGTCGCATATTTTCCGTCTGTTTATGTTCCGACTCAAAAACTACATTTATAAACAATAACAAATATCTCTAATCTAGATTCTGCGTCATGAAGAATTTGAGGAGGGCTGCAAAGCAACAGCATTGCAAATGCACGTAGAAATTAAAAAAAAATGTGTTTTGTTTTTTGGTTTAGTCTGTGGGCTGTCGATGGCAGAGCAGTAGCTCGCAAGGTGTGTGTGTGTATTAACAGAGTGTGTGATCAACGCGTTTACAGTGGGAGACTTCCAGAAGTGATGGCACTAAGAAGAGCACTGCATTTTGTTTTTAAAGTAGGAGACAGGACCAAAACAGCTACTTTTTACAGGGATGTCTTAGGAATGAAGGTAAAAGAGCTGCATGTTGACCTTATTGTACAATTCTAGCTCGATTATGTAAATACAGTGGGAACTTTGCCTCCTAATATAGTTGATAAGACAGTTAATGATGCTGCTACCAAATACAGGGTGGCACGTCGCATATTTTCCGTCTGTTTATGTTCCGACTCAAAAACTACATTTATAAACAATAACAAATATCTCTAATCTAGATTCTGCGTCATGAAGAATTTGAGGAGGGCTGCAAAGCAACCTGCAATGGGTTCGTCATATTTTAATGGTTTTATTTTTTATTTGACTAGCTTTGCTTTCAGTTACATGTATAACCTGTATCAAATTCTAAATATTAGCTTACCGATATAACCTGTTCTTTTGCTTTCAGTCCATATGATGGAAAATGGAGTAAAACCATGGTGGGCTTTGGACCAGAAGATGACCACTTTGTTGCAGAGTTGACCTATAATTATGGAGTGGGTGAATATCGCCTTGGCAATGACTTTCTGGTAAATTAGATTTATATGAAACACTTCTGACTTGAAACCACACTTAAAGTAGGATCTGAACATATGAGACCGTATTTATTATAATATGTTATATAAAATGTATATATATGTTATGCATATAATAACGATTTTGGAACAAATATGACACCATGAAAAGTTATGATGTAAAATGTCAGATTCTACACTATTTCTAGGCCACTAATGAAATGTAAATACATTTTTGACACTGATCATGTGAACCATTTTCACAAGCAGTTTTAGACTTTTGGCCCCCACTGTATAAAGCTGTGGTTCCCTGTGCTCTTCAATATTAGGGTCTCACTCTGCTGTCTAGTCAGGCTGTGAGTAATGCCAAGAGGTTAAACTGGCCTCTAACACAAGTCGAAGATTCTCTCTACTTGACTGAAGCTCCAGAAGGATACTGCTTCTACCTTATAGACAAGGAACAGCCAGACTGTGGTGGGTATTTATACTAAATGTGTGTTATAATAGGGATGTGAGAACTTCCTTTATGAAATATGGAAGTAAATATATGTGGTAACTGTATTAGTTAAGTGTGCCGTTGTTTACTGACTCCTAACTGATTGTTTCTGGTCCTGGTAATAGATCCTGTCCAGAAAGTCTCCCTGGCAGTGTCTGATCTACAGTGTTCTATTCATTATTGGTCTGCTCTGCTGGGAATGAAGGTTATTGAGAAAAATGAGGACAAAAAGATTGCCTTAATGGGATTCTCAGATAATCAGGTTTGGCTGAAAATAATCCATTTATTATATTTTTGGCAATAATTAAATTATGAGGACGTGCTAGGATAAGCAAGACCTCATGAAATAGTTTGGTTATCATCTTTTTATATAATGTATATCAGGCCCTTTTTGGAATTAAATTAATTTATACAAGTGTATATATGCATTACTATTAGAAAGTTTGGGATTAGTAAGGTTTTTACATTTTTTCTGAAAGAAAATTACTTTTATTTTATATCAAATTGATCAAAAGTGGCAGGAAAGACTTTCACATTGTTAAAAAAAGATTTCTATTTCAAATAAATGTTGCTCTGTTGAATCTACTCAATTCATCAAAGAATCAAACCCAATTATTACGTGGTTTTCAACATTGGTAATAGCTGTTAAAAATTCAGCTTTGCATCACAGGAATAAATTACATGTTAAAATATATTCAAATAGAACATGGTTGTTTTAAATAGCTTTAATATATTTTACAGTACTGTTGTTTGTTATTAAGTGGTGTGCTTTTGTAGTGTAAGCTGGAGTTACAGGACATTGGAGGCGCTGTGGATCATGGAACTGCTTTTGGAAGGATCGCATTCGCTTGCCCTCGGGATCAGGTCAGCTAATTCAACATCAGGCAACGACATCCATTCTACTTGCTGTACTTTTAAAGAAATGTCTTTGTTTTGCAGTTACCAGACATCGAAGGACTAATGAAAAAAGAAAAGCAGAAAATCCTCACCCCTCTTGTGAGTCTGATTACAAAACCTTTCAGGTGGGTAACCCGACTTACAAGCTGCTGATTACAGTAAACACCTTAATTAGGAAGTTAAATAATTCTTGCTTGGAGGTGCGCGGTAGTGTTTTGGCAGCTGACGGGCTAATGTTGCTTTGCTCAGCATTGCAAGTTCCACCCAACAGCTGTTAGCAGTGCCAGAGGGGCACAACACTGACGATCAAATGATTCGATTGTTTTGAGAATAAAAATCTGTGCAATATTAATGTTATATTATTTATAGCACAAAGCTCTTAGTCTGTTAAGTTACTTGGCTTTGTGAAATGCTAATAAATGCTACATATTCTGCTTCTGTGTCACTATTCAGTTCAGTAAGGTTTGTGAGAAACACATTTTGAATACCTAAAATTTCAGATGACATTGAATGAAGAAATGTTAATGCACTCATTTGGCTTCTTTAAATGTTAATGCACTTGCATCCTCCTTTATTTTCTCTGTTTCGTTTAATGTTGAGAAGTGGGACAAAACAGGGTGCAAAATTGAAAAATTAAACCTTGTACTCAGACAAATGAAATTACATTTATGTATCTTGTATGTACTGAGCTATGCTTTGATACAACCTCCCAACTTTTCTCTTTTTTTTAACAAAGTGTGCTTTTTTTTTTTTTAGCTTGGACTGTGTAATATTTCAACTTTATCTTTAACAGCATTCAAGATGTTTTTAACATTTCAAAACGCATTCTCGTGTTAGCAGACAGATTACACTTTCACATCCGACCAACAATTCCACAACAAATATAACATATCATAATGAAATATTATCAAAATATACAACTGACAGTTGACGAAAAAATGACTGCAAATTCAGGTTAACTATCAAATACATTGAATCCGTCAATTACTGTATTAAAACAAACAGTGAGTGTTATTGTTTATAAAGCTTTTATTCAAGAGTCACATTGAAGTATTTTGATATATCACTGGAACACAAAATCTTATGGTGGTGACATCTGACGGTGTTGACAAATTTGGCATTTCTTTCACAAAACTAATGGAGTTCATGTAGTAGCCATTTTCTTTTATTAATTTTTTCTGTTGATGCTAGATGCTAATGGAACCTGCTTCAGAAGAATAAAATGATCTAAATATTTCAAATAATTTCCTCAGAAATTGGAAGATGGTGTTGACATATGGCTGTGACACAGGAAATATTAACATTAGGATTTAAAATATACTAAAACTATAAAACTTAGCAGAGCCTGTCTGACACTGATGTCCTCTGCAGAGGTGAACTGTGGCACGGGGGTCCTTTAGAGTGACGGCTGCCCCTGATATTCCCTGATTTTATTACATTTTATTGAATGACTGACGGTGTTGACAAAAAGCGTATTAAACATGCATGTGTCATTAAAAAACAACCTTGCTTTGATAGGAGATATTATTAAGTGTTGCAACAAGCTCTCTTTCATCATTAAAAAAAAAACATTTTTATCAATTTTATTGCATATGAATGATTGAACCCTTCTCTGTGGACACCCTGTTTTAGATGTAGTGAGAGGACATTAAAGGGGTCATATGATGCTTTTTTAAAGATCATTATTTGGTGTAAAAGAATATGTTGACATGCTTTAATGTTCAAAAACACATTATTTTTCAAATACTGTACATTATTGTA
>NW_015505675.1:593140-597024 GCF_001515645.1 Sinocyclocheilus grahami
GTTACTGAAACCACGCCTTCTTTCTTTGCGTGCACATTTGGGCGCATTATGCTAATATTTCCACATAGTGAGGTAGATATGTGGGGGCGTGTTAGAACGAGCTGTTTTAGGGGGGCGTGGCAGAGTCTTAACTTTGATAAAGAATATCTCTTTGGTTTTGAGACTTTAGTCTTTGCAACTTCAGGGGTCTTATCTATGCACAATCAGCTTGTTACACTCCAAAGAGAAAGGAAAACTTGAAATCGCATCATATGACCCCTTTAAGAAACATATATTTGGTATAATAATGAGAAAATTACATTGAGGTTGATGATTGTGTTAAATACATTCTATTATTAATCCCTCATGACATTTAAAATTGAAAATATTTTTATTTTTAAACCTAATAGCAGTTCCCCTTTCTGGACCTGTTTTGTCCCACGTCTCAAGAATGACTGAGCTAACATGTTTGGACCTAATTCTTTGACAGGTGGTCTGAAGTCAGGTTTCTTCCAGGTGCCATGATTGTAGGCTAAATGTGAAGGAACATTTGCAGGACAATGTCTGCTCTGCTGATTGCCATCTCAGCATTTCTCATCTCGGCAGTTGTATTCATTTTGCTCTTTAGGTAGGTAAGAAGCCAGCATGCTGGAATTAATATGCGAATGTACTACAGATATTGCAAACGCAATATTAAACCTATTAAAACGGCCCTCTTTGTGTTTTATTAGATGGTTTGCTTGCAGTTTGGCTGTCCGTTTTTTCCACAATGTCCTGAATGCTGAGCTCAGGATCAGATCTGTGGGTCTGTTCTCAGTGCGAGGAATCAGTGTTCAGTTTCAGCCTCAGCACACTCTGGTGGGTTTGTTTTCTGCATCAGTATGTGTCACACCACATATCGGCCCTATTACAATCCTCATAACCCTCTAAAGCTTGACATATGAATTAATAGTCCGAAAAATCTATTTTAAAAAATGTAGTGTTTATTGTATAGTAAGATGATATTTAAATGCAATGATGCAAAGTGCAATGATGATTTGAGAGATGAACAAATAAACATTCCTCAAAAGCCTGATGTATTAAATGTGACGCTCACAATTGATGTATGGATAATTAAGTAAAGTTAAGTTGCTTCAGTCCAGTAAATGTTCATCTACATGTAAAAGTTATTCTTATGTTAGCTTTATAAAAATCAGTAAAGATTTCACAGCGAAAAGACACATTTGCCACTACCTGAAAGCAGACTTTTTTACAATCCTACTAAAAGGTCTTTTACTTGCTACAAAGTACAAACTATCAATCAGATGACAGAAGGCATATAGTAGGCATATAGTAGATTGTGTACAACAGGTTTTTCCGGCAACGTTTTGATCATGTTGATAATTTAGAGGCCTTAGAAATCCGCATAGCAATTATAACACAGTAGGCTTTATAGAGTTAAAAGCTGCAACTGATGTAATGCTTTGATGTCTAATATGTATTCTAGCACTATAAAGCCTTTTTCTGTTTTGTAGGAAATTGACAGGGTATGGATTTCTTGCAAAATAGTTAACCCGGACCTGCCGTAAGTATAGTTATATGACGTAGTTAGTGTAAATATTGTCTGTTGATGCTCGGTCATAGTGATCATGTTGTATTTGTTAGGAGGTTCTTGGCGTTGTGTGTGGGTGAGGCCCGGGTCCGCTTTGACCTGCAGGAGCCATTTAAGCCCCGGGCTCCTAAAAGCAAAGAGGAGAATTCAAAAAGACCTCCTCTCAGTCCCTCTACCCTGCACCCTCTCTCTCAGGTAATCAACTTGACTGTTGTTTAGGAGTATCCCAGGTTCAGTGTAAGTTAAGCTCAATGCATAGCTGACATGCTGTTGATGACCACAGAAGATCAATATATATTGTTATGAAGAAAAGAAAAGGGTGTTACAGTAATGAACTTGCAATGAAAGTCAATGGGGCAAGGCAGAAAGTACATGCTATTTCAAAAACATCACACGTTCTCCATGGACTTTCACTGCAAGTGCAATACTGTAGATACAGTTGTACAATTCCTTTAGAGTTTTGAGTTGTGTCTGCTCCGCAGCTGCTGTCGTTCCACATTGACTCTATAAATGTGATGGTGTTGAATCTGGCCCTGCCTGAGTCCCTCTGGCACATGACGTCCTCTGCCATCACCTTGCTGCTGGATCGTCAAAGTAAAAGGTGATTAACCTGTGAAAAAAATAACTTCTGCTCTTTAAAAAGACTTCTGCATGGTGTTGTGTGACTAATAGCTTTGTGCATAGCGGGTAACGCTCAGACTGGCAACCGGATGGGATGCACTGACTGAAGTTTTAGAACCATTAAGCTGGTACTTATTTTCATGTTGTGACCAATATAAATGAATAACAAATTGCCATCAATGCCCATGGCAATAAATGGCCAATATCTAAATTCTATACTATTTAGTCTAAATCAATTACAAATAAAACTTAAAAAAAATAAATCAGTCAATGGTAAAAGTACAATTTAAGCATCATAATATTATAAAGAACAGTATGAGAGATGGATATTTATTTAATAGTGTTATTAAATTACTAGTTTTTAACAACTAGCTTTAAGTGAGCAAGTGAGGATTGGTAAGATTGATTGATAATTATTTTTTTTTTTTAAGTTTCTTATGCTAACCAAGGCTGCATTTATTTGATCAAAAATACAATAAAAACATAATTTGAAAAATTATTAAAATTTAAAATAACTGTTTTCTATTTTCACTTTTTAAACTGTAATTTATTCTTCTGATGATGAAGCTGAATTTTCAGCAGCCGTTATTCCAGTCTTCAGTTTTTATGGAAACCATGATGCATTTTTTTCAGGATTCATTTCTAAATAGAAAGTTTAAAAGAACAGCATTTATTTTGTGAATGTCTTTACTGTCACTTTGTAATCAATTAAATGCGTCCTTGCTGAATAAAAGTATTAATTTCTTTAAAACAAATAAAAAAAAATCTTACTAACCCCTACCATTTTGAATGCTAGTGTAATTTAAATGTAAAAATAGGGGATATGAACATTCGCAATTAAATATCCAATATCTACTGATACTGATAAATAGATTTTTTTATTTTAATAACCAATATGGTACCAGTATGTTGTGCATCCCTCTTCCACAAGGATCAAACCACAATCATTCACCATTTTGGCCCTGACCAAGGCATTTAGAGAAACAGTTTACCCAAATGCCTAATAAAATGACAACTTACTGGTATGTTGTCAGGTTGGCCTGGGATTTCTCTGTGGGACAACTTAGCAGTAAAGTTCTGAAGAGCAGCAGACTAGTATGTACAGCACACATTCATGTGTTAATGTGTTACCTCATTATGTTGTGTACAAAACATAAATGTCTGGGTTAAATGGTTACAAGGTGCTAACAGAGTGCCTGTCCTCTCATTAGCAGGACACATGTCTGGCTGAGGTATCGCTGAGTCTGGCCCTAAATGGAGACGTGAGTCTGCCTGGTCTCAGGCCGGGTCATCTGGGACTGTGTGTCAGAACTCTGCTGGCTGAGCTTCACGAAGGCCTGTTTCTCAGCCAGTTACCCAAACCTCCAGGAGCTGCTCCCACTGACTGCACCAGTCATATTGCAGGTTTGACGTTTAAACTACACTCCTTACATTAGAGCTATGCAGTTAATCATAATACAACAAAATCTTAATGTAGCTTAGTGCAATTATCAAATCGCAAAGGCTGCAATTTCATAAAAAAAATTTAAACTGGATGTTGTTACCAAAAGAGAAGCTTTAAGGACATCCTGCAGTTTTACACCAAAATAAAAGCCTGATGGTTTAATATTACAATAGTGTATTTTTATTTTGCTATAATGATAATAATAATAATAATATGTGTGTTTATATATATATATATATATATATATAT